>NC_039489.1:238240-467798 GCF_003590095.1 Trichoplusia ni | reverse complement strand
GCTGAACTCGCCAGAGTTGTCCTCCATAGACCTCATCATGTATCCATCCTGCGGGTCTAAGCTTTCCGGATTCATCCGGTAGAACAGTGCGTAGGGGGCGTCATTCGTTTCCAGACTCTCCTCACGGCTCCCGATTCTCGCGACATCGATATTACTTTTATGTTCCTTGACCATATCTTTGCCAATGTACTTTCTCATATTGTCTGACACAACGCTCCTTTTACTTTTCTCGAACATGGAGTTAGATAGTGCTTTAGTATCTCGTTTCCTGTACTCGCCCTTCTTGTGTCGCCTGTCAGCTATCTTCTGAGTCATGTCATCGAGGACGCGGGTCATGACCTGCATGTTGTGGTCGTGGAGTCCATTCGCTTTGTGCAGGGTCTTGTCCATCATCATGGATGTTGGTATCCTCTGCCGGCTCTCCTGAGGTCCGTGTACTGTTAAGGAAGTCAGCTGGCGATTGTTGTTCAAACGAACTCTTTTCTGAGGGTCTGTAGATATTTGCGTCTTCCTCACGTTCATCTGAACGAAGCTAGGTTTAGGCTCGAACCCTTCATCTTTATTCCTTTGACTGCGTTGTTTCATTTGGGGCCCGTAGTCTGCGTTCACTGCTTTGGGTCTAATTGGTGGTATTGGTTGGTTACTTTGTGATAGTGGGGCTGGGTCTTGGTTCTTGCTCCCGTATTCACCTCTGACTGGCGCGTTGTTGGGCGACTGCGTGTACTGCTGTTGGTCTTGATGCCCACTGTTTGCAGGGTTCCCTATGTGCTGTTGGTGTTGATTTCTTTGATGCCACTGCTTTGGAGCTTCTGTGTTTCTGTACTCTTCGGGTATTCTCTGTCCGATGTTTTGACTGCTTCCGGGATCGTGAGCTCTGATTCTTCCGCTGTCGTGTATAGAGGAAGCGGCGTACCGCAAGGGTGTCTTCATCACTTTGAAATGCGAGTCGACCACGTGCTCATTATTTATCTTCTGATACTTCGAATTGTAGGAACCTGTGAATTGTTTTTTGCTGTTGGCTGTGAACCCGGGCTTCGCGTAGGCTCCGATACCGTTGTCTAGAGCAACAAAACCTATATTAGGGTTATCGTCGTAGATGTAGTACATGAGGACGGGAGACACAGAGTTGAAATATAGAAACGCACTGAAGATCTTTAACAGTATCTTCATCTTGATCGTTCGTGAACTAACTGTGGTCGATAACAGCATTGTTCTTATAAATTTCTTGCTCTCTTATTTCAGTTGTTTATTTACGCGCGAGAGTCGTAAACAAATAAACATGCTTACCTGAATCACGTAGCCAACGCGCTATTTCATGACGACACGTTTGGTAGGGTTACCAATTTTTGTTTCATTGTATCTAATTGTGATAAAGATGTAAACTGTGAGTAAATTACTACCCATTATTCTATTGTTTTACTTATTCGACGGGATTTTTTCTAGACAAACAAAGATCAGGCCCTATACAATAACATCAACAACAAAAAGTCAGGTGTTGACGCAATAGTATTTAAATATAAACTTATTTTAGACTTATTCGGCTGTTTCTTCCACAGTAAGCTATTCAGCAATGATCTAATCTATGATCGCGATTCGGATTTAATGAGAGCAGAAGATTGATGTTCAATCAATAGTGTGTGTGCGTGTGATCGCGGTTTGCTTTTGAGATTGAACCTGTACATGACGCCTATTTTCTTCTTATACGTTGAAATAAATTTAAAAAGCCGGTCAAGTGCAAGACAAACGCGCTACACTGGGGAAAGGTCATCCGTCAAAATTATAACCATACCTACCGTTGCAGAGCCTCTATTTTCATTTTTGTTTGTTGTTATAGCGGCGACGGAAGCACACGGTACCGAATTTGTAAAAAAAATTTAAACTACTAATTACTAACTACTTGTAATTTCAGATTATGGAGGATATATATTCTAAGCTTGTAATAGAAGAACGAGCTGCTTATTGAAATGCTTTAGTGCAGAGGTTCCATAAACTATTTTGTCTACCGCCACTAAAGACTAAAAAAAAAAAACGAATTCCATCCCCATTTTATGAGCTTATTTAAAACCTAAGTATAACCTAAATTCTTGTGTGCTCATGCCGCCTTGAAGCGTTCACACCCCTCAAGAGGGCGCTATCGCCTACTTTGGGGAATCGTGCTCTAGTGTATCTATCACCCTTGCACCGAACATTTCACACAACCTGCGATGTGTGACGTACGAAATAAACAGCAGCGCGCTATCCGCAGAGCTCCGAGCATTCGCACAAACGTTACATTACAAAGAATCACTTAGGCATATCAACACCGTAACAATCTTACTCGAAGAAGTGCTAAAAGCTGTAACACTGTCATTTTCCTACGTCCATTCCGAGAGCAATTTAAATCTAAGCATGGCGTCTGTACAGCGAGACAATAAATAATGTTTTGAGAAATTGCGTGTAAAGGTTCCCAATATTATCTCTGCATTGTATGTTACTTTGTATTACAATAAACATTCGATCTGTCCCACCATGTGAACCTTTTAATAGGTGTAGCCAGTTGAATTGTTACATAAGAACATCGATCCCTCTCGCACGTTTAATCGACTAACAGCTGTCGAAAAATATTTGGCAATTTGAATTTGGATATTATTTTTTACGGTTTAAAAATTGAATGAATAAATCGATGCCGAAAGATTGGTGAGGCATGGGGCATGACACAATATGACTGGCGGAAAACACGGGGATCCCGATTTTGCAGTAGCCGGAATCGCTGGATATAGCCAATAGTTCTACTCACTAAATCTACTACTAGCTATAAAAAAAAATAGTTCTTTTGAATATGCAAAGCTTATTAATATTTTTGTAATTAATAGCCTATAGCCCTCTATTAAAATTGGGTTCCTAAGTCTTCTTCAACGTTTCTGTTATTTCTAATGACAGTACCAGCCCTGGTTGTTGTTGCCCCAGAACCGTTGTTGTTGCTGGGCATTACACTTCGTTCATAAACATCACTAGCTGTATCTTACCAGTTCTGTAAAAAGCCAGTTCTCGATTATTAAGTGCGCTATCAAGTCTCAAAACCTTAAAACGTTAACCGCAGTTAAAAATCAAAAATAATTTTGAACTCAACCAAAAAATATCCAGGTCAAGTAGCGTTGAAACCCTAGCATTCACTTAAACAATAATACAATCATTCGAATGTTATCAAAATAATATCTATAAGTCAGCCTATTTTTCTCAGCATACATTGTTCATCTATGTAAACACGATTTAAAAACATTTAGGAGTTTACATTATGCATTGATTCAGAATCATGTCGCTAGTCGAGACCGCGACGGCCAGTCGTACAGCACTTTACAATGAAATTAATATTGTTCGCCCTGCTGGGTTCGTGTTTTATCGAAACCTTAAACGCTCGACTTATAGAAAAGAACACGGACCGAACATTGACGACTGAATCGAAAACGACCGGTTCTAGCCCACCGATACGACTCACGAGGGACGTGTTCGAAGAAGACGTACTCACAGGATTCTCGAAAGAAGACAACATTCAGAGTGATGAGTTCGTCCGATCATACAACAGGAGGCCGAGGCACTTCTTCAAGGCGAAGGGTCCGGGCGGCGACCCGCCAGCCGGGGCCCGGGTCGTGAGGGAGTCCAGCGAGAAGACCGAGAAGGCCGACAAAACTACGAAGACCACCTCCACGACATCCACCACTTCGATGAAACCGAAACCTTCGCTCGTGAAGAAACCGATCCCGAAATACAACGAAATGGACTACGACGACGACTTCCAAATGAAGATCAGCCGATCGCCGGTGAGGGTCATCGACTCCGGCGAACACGAAGACGAGGACTTCAACCTCGACGACTACGACTTTGACGTGAACCACGACGAGTTCATCGGCCGAGGCAAGCCGCTAGAGCCGAGGACCAAGCACAAAGAGCTGCAGGACCCCTTCAGCCACCCGTCCGGGAAGGCTGAACCGAAATCTCCTCCCACGCCTCCAGAAGTGAAAACCCAAAGTAAATTAGTTTCACCCGCTGCTCATCGCCTTTCTAATAAGAAGGAAAGAGCAGTGGAGGCGCCGCCGAAGCACAAATCAGAAAAGGATGACTACTACGATGACACGTCCAGCACCAAAGTTCCTGAGAAAAACAAGAATCGCGATGCGGACGAGGAGCCCAATGATGACAACGAAGAAAGTAAAGAGTTTGAAGGTAAATCATCTGTATCATCTGTAAGAATGGCTAGGTCACCTTGGAAAATAAATACTTATGTGGATAAATTGGGAGAGAAAACTTCTTCTGTTATGTCTAAAGTACTTAGTATACTCCCCATGTTCCCCCAGGTGCCTGACAAAAATAGAGCAGACGAACTCATCAGTGGCCGAATGGACCCCAGGACCGGCAAACGTATTCCTTAACTCGCTTGACTAATCCGCATAGGTTACACCACGTTGTTATGTCATCACATTGCGAATATGGCCCATCAAATTAAACTGGATGACGTAGTACATTAATTGTGAAAATCGAATTGACTAGAAATATATTAATTTTAATAGTGGAATCTTCATTAGTATAAATAATATTGGTTTATTGTTCGAATCTTAGTTTACGACAAATTATGGAGTGATGTAATAAAACACGTAAGGCATTTTCAAATATGTTTTTTTTTCATTCTTAAATCGAAGAAACGATTATTTTGTATATTTTTATTTATTCAGAAATACAAAACTTAACGAACATTGATTTTTGTGCTTATAATAAACTTAAATAATTTCTTGATATCAAGTTTGCATTGTGAATCAATACTTAATATAAAAAATATTAGTAATAATACGTTTTTCCTTGACGCCTGAAACTCAAAGGGTCGCCGCACACGGGCCACCAATATACATATTTCCTGTGCTTTTAAACGGAAAAGCGAAAATCGTCTATTTTTAGCATTCTACAAATCGTATTTAGCAAGCCGATATGAAATGCATGAGAGGTACAGGGAATATTTAAGTGGAGACGGTTGTCCTCGTAGTCCTTGAGTGGCGACCTTAAGACATAAAACTAAAAAAAATGATTGCATGAACAGTGTACAAAACTGCGCATAAATAATAATACAATCAATAACAAAAGTCGGGTAACACAATCAGATTGTCAAAACAAAGACACAATCAAATTCAATGAGTTCACAGCTCACCAAAGAATCTGATTTGTTAATTGTCTTGTGTTGTTGATTGTACCGAAGAGGCAGGTTACTGGCACACTGTAAATATGTAACAGACAAAACTGTAAACACATAACAAGTAACAAAACATGAGTACGCTTATGAAAAATAATAATAAACTTATGTTCCCACTTGAACTTCTAAGTAACTTTGATATTAAGTGACAGACATCATGTCTTGGACAACATAATATCTATTATGTCATAGCACCAGTGGGAACGAATTGTTTTACCTTAAAAACTAATGCATCCTGAAAAAAAGTATGTAACAAAAAAGTCAGTATCACGTCATAAGTACTCAGCAGCTATTTGGGAAACACGACTGGATAGTTCTGCACATTCGTTCCTATCTTTACGGGACGATATTGCATACACATTTTCTTGTACATTCACGGAATGTCAAGAACATATTTTCGGGCACAGTCACTTGCACAACCAACGCAAAAAGTTCTAGATATAACACTTTCCTTTATCCAGGGCCTGTAGACATGTTACATTCCTTATACTGCTAACACTGTCAAATCGATCAAATGTACTGAAAAGTTATAGTCACGTCACTTGTCGAAAAGTAACGTCGTTTTTGGTTTTCTGTTGTAGTGAGGTGTAAAATTATCTAGGCCCTCAGATTTCCTTCCACTTTTCCCAGTTTATTCTCCTATCTCTGCCTCATCGCTTTTCTCTTCATCACTTTCAGTACTGTCCTGCTGATTGAGTACGTTATTGACGTGATCAAGTGCTAGTCATATCTTGTAATGATCAGCGTAGTCTGCATTGTTGCTGAGAGCGGCTTGTTTTGCGACGTCTATGTATTTGTTGAATTGGCTATTTAAATTCGTGATCGTTTCTTGTCCTTTTTGTCTGTCGTCAAACTTCGTTTTGTTCGTGTTACCTGAATTGTTAGCTGCACTTGTTTCGTTGCCTACAGCCGCTGCTGCGTGCGACCTCAATACTCCTTCAGCGCCCTTAACATGAGCCTTTGAATCATTCCTATTATCAGTTTTCGTTGAACTATTATTTCTGTCGAAAAATTCGTTGTCCTCTTGATACTCGTCTTTATGATACACTCTTCGGAAACCTTTCCTACTTTCACCCTTGTCCTGATTAGTTTGATGCTGATAATTATTAGATTGTGTGTGGTCTTCAACTCCAAATTTGTTAGCAAAACTATCTAAGAAGTCTTTGAACCCTGTGTAGCGATTTGCACTGTTATCGAAACCTGAGTTATAATTGGAATTTCTCTTTTGTCCAGTATTGAATTTGTCATATTCATGTATTTTGTTAGCGAATTTCTCTGTTGCAGAATCTGCTAGTGTATACTTGGAAGCGTCACTATGAGTTGGCGCTGAATAAGTAGATATAGGTCTCATTGTAGTATAATAGTCCTTTTCTAATCTACGATTTCTCTTAACATCTTCTGATCCAGGAATGTAGGTATCCTGATCAAAGTCTTTACCCCAATGTATGCCTTTAAAAATTAATGGATCGTCGTCGTTGTTCCTCTCGTAATAATCGTTCAAAACAAACGAAAAGAATGGTTCGTCACCCATCATAGGGTTATCGCGATCATGAATGTACGATGGCGTATTTTCATAATTGTGTGGACCATCGTTTTCAATGTGCTCATGGACGGGAATGACGTCTTTAACTGTGTCCGCTGCGTACCGTTTATCTTTTGCTTTTTCTGTATCAGATATATCTTTGTTATGTTCGTATTCATAAGGACTGTGATAAAAATATGGCCAATTGTCGTATAAGCTCCTAGAGCTTGTCCTTACATCGTCTTCGTCCATGTGGTAATCATTGCCACTGTCATACATAGACAACACTTCATTAATCACGTCTGAGGGCGGACGGTAATGCTCGAGAGATTTTAGTTTTTCTAACATACCACTAGATCTTGCTCTTGAGGAGTCGTACCTAGCATCAGACAAAGCCCTTTCCAGGTCGTAGTCTCCATGCCTCTTTTCTATGAATGGTGTTGTATGAGGATAAATGCTGTCGTCAGGTTCTCTCCTGGCATGACTATCGAATAGTGACACATCGTATCCGAGTTTATCAGCTGACTTTTTGGTAATTTTCCTTAAACCAACCTTAGGTTTATCAAGTTGATTATTGTACGTTGACAAATGTCCAGGGTTATTGCCGAACTGACTGTACACATAGCTGGTCTCCACCGTCGGTGAGTTGGATCTTGATTTTCTGGTGACGTGTGAATACATTTGGTGCTGAATGTCGTGTGACCCGCTGAACCGAGGCGTTAAACACAGGATTAGTATGAGGCGATGCATAGTAAATACATCTACGTGTTTTCCGAAGCTCTCTACAATGATAACTGGAAGTTGTTGTCACTAATCGCGGCTATATGACTTGTTTATTTTCCTGCGGTCAACAACATTGTTCTATTGACAATGGCTCGTGGCAGGTCAGACATCCATTGAGAAACATCCCGGTGTCTACAATGATAAATGGGTGACTAAGTACGCTTAGTGTAAACCTCATTCACCTAAATAGCGATCTAAACAATGTGTCCAAAATAACTAACTGCACTCACTATATAGTTTCTGAGCACTCTTTAAACAAATTGTTCATAACAATATCTCTTATGTTAATGAACAAATATTTTGTCACTACGAAATATGAATTAAATTTCATGCAACAACTTTTATTATTTTGAAATTAATTTAGCACATAACGAAACACATGTCGATCACCGGAGTCAAAGAGACTAATGATAAAACAGTTCACACATTTACATAGGATCGAGTTTCTGCTCTCACAGTGTTCAAAATATCATCGATATTTGATAACTATTGAGCGAAGCGCGAGAATTCATCTACTTAGTGTTATCAATAAAGTAGTGATGTTGATCATAACTTTGTAATGTCCGACTGTTGTAGTAATATGGGACATGTTGCCTAGAATAGGTATATTGGACTTTTTTGAGGCTGTTCATGACACTCATCATTTATTTGCTAATGGTTTGGATGGTTTTTGTATGGACGGCAGCTTCTTCCTTCTTTTTCAAAATTGGCAGGGGTTCTAAAGTTTTTTTTTTTCATAAAAAAATATCTACTTTGGAGCTTAAGAATTTAATCATTGTATCGCGGAGGGTTTCTTAGATATTAAAGTTATTTGCATAAGACATCTAGACATAGATCAAGCATTTGTCATGTCATCACACAAATGCTTGTTATAGATACACGGGGCACGTGGGTTTGGCGTGGCAACCTTTACAACCTGGCTATCCGTGCAATCTCAGTTTTCAAATATCACAATAAGTAGGTAAGTATTAAGAGTTATTCACTGTCGTTTTTGGTTTAGAACGCTTATTATTATTTTTTGTCATAACTTTTAACGATAAAATATTTTTTGGGCTATCTCATAAGGCTCTCTAAACCGCCGATGACTAGCCCGTACAAAGTTCCTAAGTAAAGTCTTCTATCGACCTCTCCTCTTGGCCACTCATTTACCAAGCGAAAGTTCTACAACAAAAACTTTGTCGTCATGAGCCAAAATCGCAACGGCATCAAACACTTATTAGGAGCCTACAATACTTTGCACCTAATGACTATCACAAAAAATCAGCCAAGCGCGAGTCGGACTCGCGATATAATTGGTTCCGTTAGAAGATAGTCAAGAAAGAAAATCATCATCATCCTCATCATTCCTCTGACCTTATCCCAATTATTTTATTTGGAGTAGGCGCAACATGTCATCTTCTTCCATACCTCTCCAAGAAAGAAAATCGTTCACATCTTTATGATAAACACGTAGCAAATGAAAAAGGCAGTCGTGACAACATATGGGGAAGGGCATTTCAACTTATGATTATGATATTATTACAGCAACAGAAATAGGTATAGATACCATCTGCGAAAATGCCTGACTATTACGGTAAATAAGAAACAACTACTCATGTGGCGATGGGTAGAAGTAGAGAGATCTAAAGAGACGCAACTTCTGATACCTGCATGGGAGGTCTCGGGGTGTGGGCACATGCACTGGTACCTACTTAAGCTTGGTAACAATGGGACGGGCAAATGAACAGACAGCGGAGTCTCAATAATAGGGTCCCGTTTGAACCCATTCGGTACCCTAATAAAAAAAAGTAAATGAGCTATTGCGATTGGTCACACTCCGTTAAACAACAGTAGTGTGACCTTCGATTGGACGCGGTCGCAGCCGGGCGCGATTAGTCGCGTGCAGTGCGTCGCCGCGACTGTCGCAATATCATTGTCTGCGGCTTGTATGGACTGATTGAAATATAATTGTGAGGTTTTCAATTAAATTGTGAGGTCGACTTTTAGTCTCGATTCGTTAAAGAACAGAGAGGTACATATTTAAACTGGTTTTCGGTGGTGTTTAACTATAGTACTGAACATGAGATCATTTAAAACGACTTGCAACTACTAAACTACTTTAGGTTCTTAAAATTCGGAGTTAAAGGTCGCGTGTCCATTTTTTCGGAATGATAAGGAAGTCAAACAGCAGATATTTAAAAACACCTCGGGCTTCTTCAAATGTATGAGCCCGACGGGACCACTCTGTGCGACTGGCTGGAGTTAATCAATCTGAGACTTAACGTAAACATCCCCGTATAATAAAAAAGAAGGAATAAAGTATTTTTCTCAGGTTAGCCATACTGGCCGTACTCCAATTATGAAAATTAAGATGAATTTCGAGGTGACATCATTACCCCTGCATGACAACACACTCGTTTGGCCCCGAATTAAAACAAACGAATATCTTACTAATGTTGACAAACTCAATGCCTAATCGTTTGTGTCCTTTGACTATTGTCTAAAAACATGACCTGCTTCTATTGTTTTCACACTAGTTTGGATCAATTAGATGAACTGTAGGTACGTTTGTAGGTATAAAAACGGTAAATACATGTAACTACACTTAGAATGAAAAATCTTTTATTTAATTTTAAAGTGCATGTTAACTTAATCGGTAAATAACGTCGGCCCCTAAAGCATAGTAACATTTCTACAATCATTTCATTGAAAGCGCTTAAACATATTGAAATCACATTTCGTTCCGATACTCCAAAACTCTTTAAATATTGTCCAGGACTTGGGTTGCATTACAGATAGATGCGGTATGGTGTATTCGGGTGAAACTGCCTTCATTTCTTTGTAGCAGAACTTTTGAGCACTGGGTAGCAGGTAGATCAAACCTGCTTATCTTTAAGCATATAATATATACTTATAATATTTATATTAATTATTTTGCTGTGTCATTATGGTTAGCCATGCAAATAAAAGACATTTATAGTCGACAAATTGAATTTATTATTTATTTACAAAAATAATCCATCAATTTTGTACATAATAAGCTTCTTCGATCGTCAATTCGTTTTTTAGTTTATCTTAATTAAGAAAACTAACAAATCTTAAGTCAATTTGAATCATTGTTTTGGCAAAGTAATCTATTATACAGCCAAAAATAGATTGAAAGGAATTATCAATATCTTACAATAATGCTTTGTTTCAAGACTTCGACACTGAAATCTGAATTATTAAAATTATTCAATTGATTGTTTCAAATGCTTTCATTGTGGGTTTTAAAAAGCTGTTTCCACCTTTTCCTTTATGGTGTAAGTCCATCTCTCCCAATTTGAAAAAAAAAATATCTAATCGTTCTAAAACCAAACGAAAATCGTATAAAAAACAACAAATACCTCCAGACACAAGTCAGACAACATAAGACTGCTTAAAAAAAAAGAAACGTCAAAGGATAAACAGAAAAAAGAAACAAAACAAAATGGCGTATGAGAATATTTATTAAATTGTAGAGATACATTACGTTGTATGGACGGTTTGATGTGAAAGTGACTTGTGAGCATACATATGTACATATTGCACAGTATTTATTATCAAAACTTATATCAGACAACGCTCCCACATGATTCTTGATTTAAAAAAGAACGGACAATCGTATTGACAAAATGTTCATGTGAAATCTTTCTCACGCAAAGTAGGTAGACCATGCAGAAATCGAAAAATTAACAAATATGCAGATTTATTTAAACCATAATTATTTAGCTATGTGTGAATAATGCTACGAGTAACACAGTTATTCCATTATTTCCGGGTATTAAACTATTAAAACTCGGAATCTTCACATATTCTAAATATCCATTCAGAAATGCGATGACAGAATTACTTGGATTTATCAACTAATAAAATATATTTTATGAATAATATTGCATTTTTAACTATATTAAATGCTAGCACGTTGATAAAGTTTTACAACCGTATGTGAAATGGTCATAATTCTATTGTGGGAAAGAGATAGTGCTATATTTGTATAGCTACATCCCTTTCCTCACTAGAACAATATGGCTCCATTTTGCTGTGTAGAATGTGAGATTGTACTAAAAAGTAAACAAAAATTATTAGATTTCTCTAATACATGTAGCATTTCAGTCGAATAAAATTAGAAAAGAAAAACATTTTTTTAAGCATGTTTTATTTTCCAAGCTTTAAACTGACTATAGCACTATATTCTTATGCGTTTATTATTTTTAAGAAAGCTTATTAAACTAATCAAAGTAATTTCATTGGCACAAATTACTTTTAAGTACAATCTCTCACCTTCATACAAATATTTAACAACCAGTCAAGTATGTACAATTGCACATTAAAATACAATTAGTTGAGCCAATTCAATAATCCCATTATTAAGTCATCAAAATATTCAGATCTTTGGCTAAGCAGACAGGTAACACAAATGTCAATTTTCACATCAATTTGTTGTGACACTTCGAAATACTAATTATTATCTTTTTAAAATTTTAATGTACTAATAATTGAGTATCAAGTGGTAGACAAAAGTGAGGTATCTTGAAACAATTAAACAAGACCAATTAAAAATGTCAGTAAAATGTGTTAAAATTTTAAAATTTTGTACCTAATTAGTGTACAGTTACAGTTTATGAAAAATTACTGGGTAGCCGTCGTAAATTGATGGCAGCTCAGTCATTTAAAAAGTAACTTGAAATTTACTTTATAAAATCGCTCATCTCCTCCAATCTCGGCCGATTGTTCTGACTACTAAGGCTAAGGGTTATTAAAACGTAATTTAAAAGTATAAGTTTCCATGACCCCACTTCTGCTACCAGTTATCATCAAATGTTATTATAATCTAGCTGCCGACTTGATAGGCACTGATACAATACAACATGTACGTGTGATTGTAAAATTATGCGTTTAATAAATAACACCAACAACCAGTGTTGAACATTGTATGAAAACAGACGTTTAAAACACGCAAAGAGGTTTCATTTAATAGATGGCGACAAATATTTGAATACCAGCCGCCATTACACAAATTCGATATTCAAATCGCGTTCCAGTACCGAGGTAATTTTAAACATCTCCCCCAGAGTAAGTAAGAAGATTCATGCTAAACTACCTTCTCATGAGGATGGAACGCTATCAATATATTAATGTATATCATAAGACGCAATATTATCTATCCCTTTGCTAGAATTATACTAGTTTTCGTCTAAAATGTAACGCAAAGAGGTTTTGAAGTCCTTTTGTTACATACAACCAGACTAGACAACGAAGGCACTAACTCGCAACAAACTATAAATATTATAATAGTGTTTTGAAATACAAAATCGATTCTAAACTAAAGTATATAGAAATAATTATAATTTTAAAAGATATCTTGATTCAAATTGACACGTTGAAGTTTTTTTTTTGTAATTACCTAGATCATTCCAGGTACCATATTAATCTTTCTAGGTACCATAATATTATAAATAGTCATGTACATCAAAACACTATTATTTTCCTTAAAATTAGATATTAATTAAGCAGCATGCGTTTATTAATCGTCAGTATCCCGAAAGCAGTCAGTGCAGAATTGTCTTACAGATACAATATTGTATAAAAATAAAAACTATATAAAATATTAACAGAGAAAGCGAAATAAATACTAATATTTGGTTTCTATGAATACTATAGGTGTTGAAATATATACCACTTACTAACATGCATTATAAATCTTATATTAGATATTGCGTTTTTATCCGTAGATCGGATTGAGTGTGAGAATTGTATATTTGATTAATATTCTGACAAGCATTTTAGGCTTCGTACAAAAATTTCATACAATTTCTGACGTCCTTAATTTTGTGACATAATATTATAAAAAAACCCTTTTTTATCAATGAAATGAAGTTACATAATAAATCACGCTTTTGTATAAGTACAGTATGAAGACGAAATCTTATTAATATAGGTTAAACAAATATACATTTTAAGTAGGTAGGTAATAAGCCAGTCATGTCGAACACAAAGTCATGCAACATATAAAATTAATTTTAAAACTAAGCATAAATCGAACTTACCTAAGGACCAAAACCTCTTAGGCGTCATAACATCTAATATTTCGCATAGAAAAATATCTATAGTACTATAACTACATTAACATTAATAAAACGAACATTTTCTATGAGAGTCCGGTCGTCAAGTTCTTCTCATGTTGAATTTGGATGCGAGAGGCTCATCTGAAATTAAAACAAATAAATAAACTAAAAATATGTAAAACAATTGAGTCCAAACTCCTGAAAATACTAAAAGAAAACGCAAAAAGAATCTCTCCGGCGGGGAATCGAACCCCGGTCTCCCGCGTGACAGGCGGGGATACTTACCACTATACTACCGAAGACTTGCCTGCCGTGACGAAATAACATATCATTTAATTTCTCCCTTTATATAGTTTTTTAGTACTGAGATGGCACAGCCTACACAGTTGGGGTACGAAGTATTATACAAGTAACTCATTGAAACCAAATGTACCCAAATCATCATTAATACAAATTGAAGGAAAATTAGGTGATCTTGATATTTAACTATTATTTTTGAAATGTGTTTGAAACAGTTGTAGGTGGTTACAAAATTATAGTTATCTATAAGATCATAAATATCATAATACAGCGTTAATTATTTGGTTATGTAATATGAAATATCGAATATACCAACACAAATAAATTCAACCGTGTATCAACAAAATATGCATAAAACTGAAAATGAATTAACTTAAATAATCTGTTTTTATTAAAAGATAAAAAAGTCACGATTTAGATAATTATTCGGCACAAATACACGATATAATAAATCCGATTTTCATTAGAAAAAGGAAAAAGAATCTCTCCGGCGGGGAATCGAACCCCGGTCTCCCGCGTGACAGGCGGGGATACTTACCACTATACTACCGAAGATGTGAGAGGTGTGGCGAAATTTTGGACCAAGTGTTTAGGTACTAATAGCGTCTTAGTTTTTCATCTTTCGGGTTCTCAAAGGTACATATTTTTGAACAATTGACGTGATTATTTATATTACAACAGTAATATCGAAGTAGTACCAATATTTAAAACTAAAACACTAACACCGAGGATAAAAAAGAGCACAGAATATGAACTAAACAGAACGCAAAAAGAATCTCTCCGGCGGGGAATCGAACCCCGGTCTCCCGCGTGACAGGCGGGGATACTTACCACTATACTACCGAAGATGTGAGTGCACTTTGCGAAATTATTGACGAGTTAGAGTAAAACTACTACAGCTGGATAAGTTCTAGTATTCGACTTTTACCACCAGTGCACTCTGTACACTTATAATCGCGTATATATTGAACAAATTATGCTTGTCATTTAGGTTTTGGAGCCCCTTAATAATAACTAACCAATCGGAACACTTTTAAAAGTCCAGTAGTTGTTTACACGGGACACAGGTGACATGTAAAGATCATGTTAAGAGTTTTAATGGTGGTGTTAGTACGTAGCAAGGTGTATAGTATTGTGAGCACACTGTTACCTCACGTCATCACGTGTCGACGGACTGGTTCGCGAGCGAGCCGTCCCACGCCGCCTCCTTATGCAGGGCCGCTTGGCGTTTCTTCTCTGTAATGTATAAACAATGATACTTAATGTTTTATGCTCGAGCTGAAAAACTTTTACAAGATTTTATAAATACAATTTTTTGTAAGTATGGATATTTGTTACTTCTTTCAAGCAAACCCCACTAAACGTATCTGGATGAAATTTGATGCACAGGTAGTTTATAACCTGGATTAACTAGGATAGTTTGTGTTCTGTGTTTTTACATCAGATTTGTAGCGGGCGGAGCCGCTAGCAACAGGTCTTAAAAACATTTAACATTTTTCAACAATTTGTATCTGTGATTCCGTTTACTTACTATAATAGACACTACTCGAACATTTGTCGTCGCCTCGGCGTACATTTTTGTCTTTACTGAAGCCCTGCAATGGTTTATTCAGTCTCTTTCCACTGAATGCTAAACCAAGCTAACTTCTTAGCCTTCTTAATTACTATATTGTGTACTGACCCCTAGCGATAGTAATAAGTCTCCTCTCCTCGGCCCGCTCCTGGCGCGCAGTGCTGAGCTTGACGCCGAGCGCGCCCGACACCAGCCGCCGCGCCAGTGCAGTGCACGTCTCCGGACGCTGTCTGTAATGGGACATAGATGTCGTTAGTGTTAACATAGTAATGGTGCGATTTTAACATGTGCTTTTTATATTAAACAATTTCTTTTTTGTATAATGAGAAAGATAATTGGTAAATTTTGTTGTTTTTATATAGATTGTGTCAGACGGAGAGTAATGTTTTTGTATCAATGTAAATTTACTTGGAAAACTTATATCGCGATGGGCTGAACGGCGAATCGAACACCAGATATCACTAAAACATAGATCGACCATTTTTTAATAAACTAATCATACTTTAAGAATAAAACTTTTTTTAGCTAGATACTAGATGGCGTTGCGTGAAAGTATGTTGCATACATTACAATTTACCTATAAGGCTGCAAGAACTCGGCGCACTTCTTAGCTTTGTTCCTGGACTCGAGTGTGGCCGCGTGGAGCGGTCTACATCGCACCAACGGACGCTGCGTCGATAGCACTTCTGCAGCTGTAATAGATGGGAAACAGAGATTAGTCAATGAATGGTGTTCGAGTTTTAGAGGTGGCACTTTAAAAGACAATATTATTGTGATTAAATTACTAGGATGGCATATTGTTTCATTATATTTACGTTGCTAATTTAGTTGCTGGAGACAAAAAAGGATCTGGAGTAAATAGCAGATAATTTTCTATTAAATTATTGCGGTCAAACGTTCCCTATATGGGAGAATTCATCTGTTCCCAGAATTGTTATGCTAATGCTAATATTATTATAGTAATAAACCTCATTAAACGAAATATGTTCGTACATTTATGAAATGAACGAAATAATGTATGTATTACCTAGATACAATTATCTTAAGCCGAAAGGAAGCACGTTTTGAACAATTATGCAATTACATGTGCAGGTTCTGAATAAATATTTATAACAAAGTTTTAATTACGATCGTTAACAAAAGAATTCGACCCCGTAAGAGTTTAATTATTATGTATAAATACTTTATACATTATGACGGTAATAAAATGTATATTTTTGTAACAATTACGTAGTATCTCAAACAGATACATAGAGTATTATGATAATGAGTATTTGTTAACGTAATAGTTACGGCAAATTGGTTTAAGCAGCGGTTCTCAAATTTATTTGTTCTAACCATTCCCATAACAAAAAAAAATAACGTCAACTCCCCCTTTTGATGAGCTAATTAAAAACCATTATAACTGGAAATCCTCTTCTCTGAGGCACTCTGGCTGTCTGCTTCGTAATATTACTAGAAGCACAGATTACTAAGTAGTTACTTTGCACTACTAGTGACGCAGTTAGTTAATTATATCCTATTAAAGGTAGTTAGTTAGATATTATGTTTTGCTAATGATCTATTGCCAAACTTTCATGTTTCAATACATAAGTATTTATAGTAAACATTCTTTACATTTTTTAAATAGCCCGATACATTTATTGGCCTCATTCCAAGCATAGCCACGCGATCTGAATATGAGGTTTTAATGTTTGCGTTATACCTCGTTAATGTTTATATTAGGTTGTCAAACAATATGGCACGATTATAAATCAAGACCGGCAAATAAGTGTGACGTCATAGTCTTGCATCTCTATAGTGAACTATGTAACACCTTCGTAATAAATAAGTAGATATGTATTTAAGTATTTTACACCTCATTTCCATTTATACAAATATACATGTAAAATGGCCAGTCGCAAACTAAAACCACAATAATTTTAATGTTTTCAAGGCCTCAATTACATTTTTATTGAACCGTGTAAAATTACTCGTAAAAGCCACCAAGGTTATAATCGTAAAATAATACATTAAATTCTTGCATAAAATTTCGTGTATCATACAATTATTATGTTTAAATCGATAAAATCGAAAATAACAACTAATAACAAAATGGCGGGTTTTCGTACTACAGCTGAGTACAGCCTAGATTTTGGCGCGCAACCTCGCAAGGAGGTTCGATGACCCGAGTGACGCAACGGTGCGGCGAACAAGTAGAACGACGCCCGCGCCACATCGCGCCGAGTTGTTCGCAGCTCTTCACGGTATAAAAACAGTTCTAATTTCAATTTTTATTCTTTTGAGCGCCATTTCATAATTCGTACTGAGTACTAATTTAAAAACTTTTCGTTTTGGTTCATTAATTGTTTGATTTATTTGATTTTATTTGAAAAACAAAGACTTTGTTTATTAATTAAAACAGGTCTAGCTTGTAAGTAATATAAATTCAAATTTTTGACGTTATGTGTCCACTGTATAACGATATTGCATCCTTTGCATAATGAGCCAAACATCCGCTACTTGAATAAAATAACAGCCTGTTTAATTAAATTATATACATATACATTAACATAAGTGTTATATTGTCTGTTTCAGTACATTTAACAAGTATTGACAGTTGACACAGATTACTTACAACAAATATGGCTTCTTGTAAGAACAGTACCTTAATGGACAAATACTCAAAGCCACAATATACTTACGAAATACATAATTTATGCCCCAGATTTACCGGGAAAGGCAAAACGGAACATACATACATATTCGTATTATGAAAGTTGTCGCCATATACGAATGCAGTAGAAACTGCATAATTTTCATTGCCACTTGAAACCGCTAATTAGCGTGTATTTATGATTACGGAAAACTAAATTAGGAAATGTTTTTTTCAAAGCCAGGATGTGTAATTAAAATTAGAAGTAAAATACTACTGAACATTAATTAATTGTATCATTTGTATTTTTTATGCTGGATTACTTAATATATTATTATTATGTATTTTTCCAAGCCAAGCGAAAAGGAAAAACATCTTTAGATGTAACCTTTAGCTACCATTTTATTTTCATCTTTCCTAAATTGTTGTTTTGCAAATTAAAAAATGCTTTCAACAGGACTTGTTTCACAAATGAATTTACGTTTATATCAACATGATATTTTTTATAAAAACCTTTAGGGGCCACTACCCTGTACCACTACATTCTAAGGTAATATTATTGCAGTTGTGTAAGTAGCGCACTACACGGCGTAGAGCAACATCTTTCTTCAACCTTTTAAAGGTAGGCCATAAGCAAAAACAGATGCGTGTCACACGTTGATATACAACCATAAATGACCATAATAGTCACATTACCGTGATCAACGTTGCGTATAATATGCAAGTATAAACTATAAAAGTCGAACACCGAACCAAAACATGGAGGAAGTTCGTTCAACCGCGAACTGTGTGTTGCGTAGAATATTGGTCTAAGCAGACAAAATTCAACGAGGTTTTCATAGACATTTAATAATGAGAAAAAGTCCACGACTGTTTTAATCACTGTTTCTGACCAATAACAAATACAGAAAATATTTCAACGATCAGCAAAAATGGTAACTAACTGCTCCATGGACATGATTTCTCTTCAATTATTAGCGCTTACAATTGGAATCGAGTTCCTTTTCGAATTGACACCGAGATTTACTTTGGAACCGGACACTAGCGTCAATTCGTGCAACGGCACAAATTGGAACTACGCTCGATCGAGCGCTAAAGAGACTTCATACAAGATATCGTGTCGATGGAGACCACTACTTCGATTTTGGTTTGCTTACATAGTACCACTTTAGGACCAAATCAAAATAAAATCCATCTAGTTTTGAGGGCTAGTCTACAGGTTGTCGTTGAGCAAATAACTCATAAGTATCTAAGTATGAAGTCTAAAAAAGACGCTGTCTCAGAAGTTTTTAGCTACGTTAATGCTTGAGTGAAACGAAAATCCATTAGTGTATAATTTACCTCTATTTGCATTTATCTATTAAACTATTAATAGCATCAAACAGAGCTATAAAAAGATTTAAAAAAATGTTGATGAGGCCTAAAATAGCCTTGTAAGGCAGATGTTCATTGCAATTTTAATGAATAGAAACTTGACTCCATTTTTACGCTTCAACAGGTCCAGGGGAAACTGGTTTAAATATGTTGTTATGGTCCTTTTTTGTTTACAACTAGCCAGCTGATACGACTGGCAGCTGGTTGGTGCCTTTTGCTTTATTTGTTCCACACTCTATGTTGACATATCTATATTAAGGGTTTTTAAAGTTTGGGGATTGGAGGACTTGGGGACATGACATTTTTAGTTGCAATTGGGGAGGCCCGTGTCCAGCAGTGGACGAATATGGGCTGATGATGATGATAATGATGATATTTTTAGTTTAAGGAAGATATTTTGACCTCTAAGTAGCAGTATTCAATTTTTTGTAATTTTCCTTAAAGAAACATGAAGTTTCGCTGTTATAGGCATACAAGGAATGTTGTAGCAGACAGCCGATCTAAGGAGTGCCGAGAACCGGAAACATAGTACTAGCTTAAGTACTAGGTACTAATCTAGGAAGGGCATCGGCGATTAGTCGTAAGTTCTTAACTACAGAAAAACATGGCGGAAACGATCACTTATCGGAAGATGAATAAACTTTTATTCCTACTTTATATACTTATAAGAATATCAATATGATTTCTTCAATTCGTCACACTTCAACATCAGGTATGTTCGATAACATGTTGAATGTGGATTAATATTTTTCTACCTTTGATAATTAGTAGAGAAAATAATATCATCGCTATTTTATACGAGGTCGATTTGAACGGTTGATAATGATGGAGTTCAAAAAACCGGTAAATATGAGTGATGCGACTATTTCGCACACATGATTTACATTTACAAATCAGCTTATGAGATTAAGGAAAAGAAAGACGAATTGAATTACAGGAATGTAACGGTTTAACGGATATATAGGACTGCCAATTGCGTGCTTCGAAGAGGCACATTGAGAAGAAGAAGAACAGATAGGCAATCAGAAAGAAAAACATTTCAAATGATAGACAAAGATCTTAAAGAAGTCAATGATGCAAAGCAATAACACTCATCAAAAACTAGGGAAACTGTTCAACTCCGAACAAAACCAATATTTAACAAGAAACATTCAATTAAAGCGCACAAAAACCACATCTACAATAGTTCATACAATTATATTCGAGGAAACATTGTGTTTTGTATTGTATCATCACCAGATGATGCCGGCAAGAAACTGTGTAACGTAATTGTTTAACCATGTAACCTCGAACGCACGTTTATTGTAAGAACGTGGTACAAAAACCAACCTTACTCCCTATGAAGGGAGGGAGTAACATGGTAAGATGTTACCATGATGATGTGGCTGCCTGTACAACAGGAATGTTAGATCTACACGTAAGTACTTTCACTGGCGCAAATACAGTGCATGGTGTAATCATTGGGTGCGATGCTTCTAGGAATTCCGAAGGGAAGGGAAGAATCGTGCTGGGAAGTCTTGGTATAGGAAGTAAAGTAATTAATGTGGAAACATCAAATTACTGGCATACCTCATGATATTTCTAAGCTTAAGCAATATCGGTGATAAAGTGAAAACCTCTATTGATAAGTAAACCATGATGGACGAAAGAGGTATTACAAAAAAAGACCTACAAGCAGCCAGATAGATAAGAAAAAAGAGAGGTGAAGTAATTAAATGAAAAAACAGAGCCTTTTATACATTGTCGTTATTCTAACATGCCTGTAACTGAATATTACACTAACCTCTCACAGAGCACAAAAAAACAAACAAATTCATCTCGACAGACAAACATTTATTCCGTCTCAATCGTACAGAAATATTATGACAGTTGCATCGTTTCTAATGCATTCTTGAGACGCAGAAATGCGTGGTCTCCGTCCAACCATCCGGAAAACAAACGTGTCTAAGTATCATATCCATGTCTAGTCTTACAAGAGTGGATCTTTCAACGAGCGATAATGACATATCATTGGCTAATCCGCTTGTTTGACTTGTAAGAGATTTGTCACGCGACAATGAACAAGCGTATTGCAAACAAAGATCAATATTTATGTTGATTATTAAAGAAGTTTTAAACTACTCGTTCTGTTACGCAGTGTTAAATATGGCAACGTCTCATATTCGGAAGCATGCGAGTTTTTCATTTTTTTCATTGTAAATAATATTATAAGGTGGGTGATTCTCCGGAAAAAAGTAACACAAATTAAGAACATCATTATCCTCACCACACTTTACATACTGCAGATTGCTAGGTTTAATATTATTTTTACCTAAGCTTGGAAGTACTACGGCTATTATTAGATGAAGTAAGAATCAAAACATTTTAAGCATCACAGTGAAGTGAACCAGTTGGTGAGGATAATGATATCACCTTAACTAGTGTATTTTTTCCGAAGAATCACCCAGGTACAAATTATGCTATTGAAAATGATGAACTAATTCAAAGGACTAGATTTCCTAGACAACTAAATAAATAGCAAACTTATTTGCTGGACATAATAAGAATCTTCTTTCTTCTCGATTCATCATGGCTTCCGGGGCTGAGGAATGTGACTGTACGAAGTCGCGTTACGGAGCGGCCTTTCGGAGCAACATCGACACGGCGATAATTGAGAGGTATATTTGTAACTAATTTCTTTTACAAACGAATACGCAGTGACTTATTAGCGTGCAAATAAGTATACTAACACTTCCTACTACAAAAATTAAAAACATTGCCACAAACTTCAGTAATACGGAAACATATAACTGTTTACATTTACATACTAAACTGACTATCCTTCTAATTGAAATGTTTTCACATAAATTAAAATCCACAGACTAATTAATGTTTTGATCGACAAGTAAAAGTCGATTACGTAATTAATGATCCTGCATACATTGATATAATGATTAATGGTATTTTGATTGGCAATTTACATACATATTCATTTCTACTATTAGAATAATTCTATAAGGTCAAGTTGATACAAAAATTTTAATAATTTTATTGCATCAAGAATAATGTAATTAACGGTTCAATCTGTGCCATAAAGACTATTGCCATTCTAGAAGCTAGATGGCGCTATACACTGCACTCTGAAGTCTAGCTGCTACAGAAGAAAGAGTCCTGTCAGGGGAACCTTTTAAATTAAAATTCCTCTCTTTTGCACCCATGACATGTCAAAGCCAGGGCTCAAACAACAGCAACATCTTCTAAATAAATCCTGTGTAAGGAGGAATCATCGGATTGGCAAACGACTCCGCTTTCAAAGTAATAATACCAAAGAGTTTTATATAAATAGCATATAAGGAAGAGGAAATCTATGAAGTTCGAGATGTAAATCCAATGCTATTAAAGCATTCCACGATCGACCTAGAATTATCCGTGGCCAGACCATTAAATACATTCAACCTCGCACCACGAAACATACGTAATGTTTTCCACACATTTCGCAATACATACTCAGTTTTGAAAGCAACTGTTCGAATGGTATCAAGTTCAAGGCGGCAATGTAACGCGTTCTGAATAAAAATTTCGATGTATCGTAAAGTAGGACGCGCTAATGAAAACGAGAGTGGGGTGTGGTGCAAAGTTCTAAACAAATAGATATTATTTAGAAGATACATCATGATTGCAATATATTGCGGTGTTATGAAAAAAGTGTATTATTTTATTGACCACTTACTCAAAGCAAAACAGAGTAAAATCTATGCAATTGAATGATTTCTCGAACCGAATAAAAACGAACGGAAAAACACATGAATGTGTCTTTTTGCGAATTTCATAATCTAGAAAAAACTACGACATCCGACGCCTTCTCCAAACTCCATGAGTTTGAATGCAGAACCCTTTTAGACGTAAGTCGTAAGAGTCTGAGTCGTCTGGGACTTGTGTTAAACTATGATCTATTTTCCAAAAGGTTTTCGGATTTCAAGAGCTCAATGATAAGCTTCTCATTCCGTCATGTTTATAAATACAATCTATTTGGTCTCAATAAAAAACCGCCTACTTCTATAACTTGGACCGCACGAAAAGCTAGTTGCAGTTGCAAAACCTACGACCGATCTTGATCTCGAAGCATTTACGTAACTTACGATTATCGTGAATTGCAACCAATTGCAAACATTGCAAGTTTGATGAAATGTCTTACTTAACTACAGAAGCGTCTGAAACATTTAGTTCATTGGGTAAAACCCCGAAAATTATTTCGTAATGAGGTTGACAAAAAAGGTTTAATAAATAGGCTTTGTACAAAACAAGAATTGTTGGAGCGCAAAAGTGCAGCAAGCCACCTTTTTGAATAAGATTTTTGCCTTTGTGATAGACGTGGCCGTCTCTCTTAAATTAGTGTCTTGAGTACTTTAAGAGTGGTCGGCTATTAGTACTTGCGTAAAAAGTCTCTGAATATAATATTGTTAAAACAGGAATAACATACAACCGACTTTAAATAAAAAACTTCTGAGCCTAACTTGATGAAAATTTTATGGGACTAAATGAAGGCTATTTCACGTTAAATGAAAAAATAATCAACTGAATCGGTTCAGCTAGTCTGAAGTTCTGAGAAAGCGAATTGAGAACCTCCTACTTTTTGAGGTCGGTTTAAAAATGTTCTAAATGGAAATTGGAGACTAAGCAATACGAGGAAGCGAGACACCATTTAACACTGTGTTATGCGCCATCTCTCTCCCACGATATCCTGTTTGTTTCGTTGTCATTTAAAACATGATTATTCATTATGGTAATCTGTTCATTGTTGTCTTCGGAAGCAGATTAATTGAGTTAAGTGAGCGTGATGTTGTTGTTTTGCGAATACATTTCGCGCGTCATTTGATTTATACTCTTACATTATAATGCGTAATACAATAACTAATGATTATTTTGATACGAATATTGTTTAATGTTTACAATTTGTCAAGTATTTTATTCGTTATATTGTATTTTTGTTTACTAAAATAAAAAAACAAAGCAAGGAGTCCATTTATTTAAGGTAGGAAGTCTACAAAATAGGAGTTTTTGAAAGTCAGCCTATCATTTTATTTTGACAGCACCCCGTATGACGTATCGTTCACCGCCTCCTATGTTTTCTGGCTACGAAGAAGAAACAGCGCAACAAGCTGTAACTTTTTTATAATATTAAATGAAATAATTACATGAGTTTATGCCTAATCAAGGAAACGTTGCAAATTAATTATACACTGTATTAATTTGCAACGTTTATCACATCATTATATTTATAACAATACATCACATATCCTACACAAAATTACGCAACAATATTTTGATTGGTTACCAAAACCAGATATAACCAACAAGCATCATTTTATAAAACCACAGAAACATTTCAAAATATCAAAAGTGAAAATTGCCTTAACGTATCTAAATGTCATTTGTATTTCCGTAATAGTTCACGAGTAATCAAACCGCTTAACACCGTATGACGATAAAGGTCATAGGAAATTGCATATGGTAACTAAACAACTTGCTTTTAGAATTTTAGACGATACTGGTTGTGTGCAACGGTTTGAGAGATTTCTCTTCGTGCAGCCTTGCAAGATATAGATGAACGACTGAGATACTTGATTTTTACAGGTAGTTAAAAATAGAAGTCAAAGAGGCCAGCCAATTGTAAAATTATTATAATCCAGCTGTAACTGATGGCATAATAAAGATAAATTAATACTATTTAAGCACCGGTTAATCAATTTCAGATATAATAGGCATTGAAGTAGTTCTTTAATGGAGACCTATTGGTAGAAGATCTTTCAGATACAGAAAATCCCTACTTACTAACTTGAACTACTTGAACAAAATAGCTCCCTTTTTATGTTACGACTCTAACACTACGGAATTTAATACCTGTGTCGCGAGGGATTTCACAAACATTCATGTCACATGCCACAATTACCCAATACATGAAAACTATGACAGCAATGTACCCACTGAAAACTAAGGATGTAAAGTAGGATTTCAAAAGTACAATGGTATCAGTGAAAACAAAAAGTTGCAGAATTACAATAGCCATGAATACTTGCTCAATACAAAACAATGGCTCATTTCACGTTTCCTTTACATTCTGCAATATTCACAATCATTACAGGCATTCTAATTTTCGTCTCCTCGACACAGATTTTTTATAACGCAATAGATCTTAAAATTGTGTTGGTATAAGACAAATGTGAACTGCGTGGTTACATCAAGTAGGGTCAGCAACAAAAGTCCTTAATAATTTAGACTTATGAAATGAGCTTTGATATCTGGCGGCCTACTCTACCTATTAAATCTAAAGGTAACTAACTTTTGTGAGAGAAGGACGACGCGTCCCTTAAAAAAGTGGTGATCAGCTGCAGTATACGCTGCATAAAGTCTGTTTGTTATTACATTTTATTATTATTTTCTTTTACTTCTGTTTATAAGAAGGACTCCAACACTTCGGAATCACAGACTCAAAACAACATTCGTGGAACATACAAATCTTAGTCCTACGCGGGGATCGAACGAACAATTCATAGAGCTCAGTGGGTGTAGCATGGTGACCTATAAAACTCGCCTATCCGAAAAAGCCCTCGCCCGAAGTAGGATATCCATAAGGATTCCCCCGCCTTACAAAAAAAGCCCCCAGGTACATAGTCCGTATGCTTATTAGAGTCCATCGGTGCATCATTACAGTAAATAGTATGCTACATAACATCACATAACAAAAACGTAACGCTGAACGCTAACAATTACGTCACAAGCAGGTGATAACAGTCAGCTGAT
Source organism: Trichoplusia ni (assembly GCF_003590095.1). Lineage (NCBI taxonomy): Eukaryota > Metazoa > Arthropoda > Insecta > Lepidoptera > Noctuidae > Trichoplusia > Trichoplusia ni. Next base: position 441,551 of record NC_039489.1, on the reverse strand, counting down.
AAGCAGTGCATTACATTGTGCTAACAATGCTTGTCGGCTTATTGCGTAATGACTTAATGAGTTTAAGACGTACCTGCGAGCTATTGGTAAATGGGTAATCAGTGCTTTAGATGGGAAATCAATATTGAATGCATGGATAGCAGAGAAGTTAGCTCACGAGGAAGAAACCATTGTGTGCACCGTGCCGCGGGATCGGTCCCCGCGAAGGACAAGCATTTGTGTGATCCACGAATGCTTGTTCTGAGTCTGGGTGTTGTTGTGCAAGTGATTTGAATGTTTGTGAAACCCTCGCGACACAAGGATGAAATTCCTTAGTGCGGGAGTCGTTTAAAAAAATCAAATTTACTACTTATTTGCTATTTGCGTTTGCCTACTTGCGTTTACCCGGTGTTCATTGTAATTTAATGTCATCTACACGATATGTCGCTGGGCAAAACGTTAATTTCTTAATTAAAAGGTCAATCAATTAATCATTGACCTTTATGTGAAGGACAATAAAGAGATAATCGTTTATGAGACACGTCATTAAGAAGAGAGTGTACCATTTAGACTAAAAAAGGTCAAATTAAACATGAATAATCGTGAATCTTAACTACTAATTAATAATCTGGAGGCATGACTAGGCAATCCCACTATGAGAATAAATTTTTATGATTGCCCGTGGTGAGAGGCTTATACCGACTGTTTCCAAGGAGGTTAGCAGTTGTGCATCATCATCAGCCATGACTAACCCACGGCTTTGCATAGGCGTCTTTTTGTTAATAATATATCATTTTGATCTGTCTTGTCCTTCGCCTATATTTCGCTTCCACCGACTATACTTTCATACATCGTTTGTCCACCACATCTTCGGTCTTTTTTTGGTTTGGCGGTAGAATCCTCGTTGACATCCACCTCCTTAGGGAAATGGGTAGTGTCAGACTTTTACTAACAGTACTTGCCACGCGTTTGGCCAGTACGTAGCAATACATTGCAATTCATCATGCATGTCTCATCCTCGACTGTATTTTCCCGTCTAATTTTTGACCACCATTCAGTTTTAAATTAACTCCATCTACCGTCATCGTCACTTCTGGCTAAGTTTTAGTTTAAATACTAAGTTCTTTGCACCTCGTTAAAAGGTCTTGCCTTATCTGTATAAGCTGCGTTGCTATCTGCCTTTAACAACAATTGCGACAAGATTAAGCCCTTACAACGTGCAACCATACAAACCATACAAACATTGATGGTCAATGAAGTAATAGTATAGTGTAATTTGCTGTTGTCATTCAGTACGTTACGAAGCGGCGATGAGTTCACACCAGTTGGTATGTATGCTACATATAAACAACAATGTATTCTTGCACAAACATTATCTTGTCAAGTCACGAACGAAATTCCTATGTATGACGCGTTTTAATATACTCAGTACTTATAGTATCGAATAGTAAGAGTATCTCAATCTCGATATAAGATTTTGAGATATATTTTGGCGTTGTACTTCCACAAAGGCAATGATCCTGACCAATTACTGATTGTAAGCTTGTCACCAGGATAAACCCTCAGTAAGCAGGATCCCTGAATAGGACAAAAAACTCGCTCTGAGTATCTAGTACAAGTGACTTGAACATTTGTAAAACCCACCGAAACATAAGGATCAAAATCGTCAGTAGGGAACTCGCTTTCTTAAAAACAAACAATTACCTACTGTAAACGGTCATATTACAGGCGCTGATTACACAAACGTATTATCTACATGAGATGTAACAAGATTACATGTTCCAAGCATAACCGACCAATCAGACTCACCTAGGTCTAGCTCCACGCATCACCGCATCTTACTACCAACTCGGTTCATTAACTCCACTAATTAGTACTATGAAGTATTTATGCAATGTTTACGAAATTCGATCGAAAAAGGTTCTCCAGAAGATTCTTCGACCCGAAGCTTATATGGAATTGATTTCCATGATTTTATCATCGGAGTTCAAGTTGTGTGAACCACTTTCGCTAAGCGATATTGTAGGTCACCGGAAAATGCGTTTCCCTTATTTAAATTCTGTTTATTTTTATTATTGAATCGTTCAAGTACATTTTCCATGATATGTTGGAACAGTCTTATTGGATTCTAGCTTTAATTGTCCTAGACTATCTATTTGGTCTACATAGATCATTTTACTGTGTATAACAGTTTCTTATAAGAAGTTGAAATTAAAACAAATTAATCACTCATCCTCTAGATGAAATTTATATTATTATTCGTCAGTAGCGTAATTTTTTTAAAACAATATTTTCAAGGTCGTCGAATCTAAGTTCAGTGACCTTAATGCTTGTTATCAGGTTATAAATAATATTTGTCAGGTAAAAATGCAAATATGTAGTATTGATTGATGGCTATCTTTTCAGAGATATAATTTGAGTTAAAACTTACAACATTAATTTAGATACTTATACGCTTTTTTTGTATGAATTGACATAAAGCATATAGAAAACGTTTTATACGTTATTGATCTAAAGCCATATATTAAGATTTAATATCAGCCACAGATAAACATATCGTATACGATGCAATAACAATTATTAAATCGATAATAACAAAAGCCGCACGTGGCTTCCGTAAAAGATAAATAATGTTTATCGTGTTGTCTTGACTGAACAAAATATTGTTTTATATATATTGATACTCCCTCCACGTCATTGATAAGAAGATAAGAAAAGAGCAAACTAATATTATATTATCAATTTTAACCATTAAAGTCAGCTACAATCTTGCTGCTGCTACTCAGCGTCCAAGTAGTGTAAGCGCACAAAAAAAAAACTGAAATATTTCATCGATATCTGGATAAACAATATTAATCCATATTTCCAATGAACCATGCCATGGAATCTTTTGGATAACTTACTTAATGAACACTGGATAAACCTATATATTTCGAATAATACCACGAGATCTACCTACCTAAATTTGATCGAGTCGATTGCAAGTATTATTATAAAAATAATCGGATTAAAATTTTTGCCAGTCATAACATCAGTAATACAGAAGAAAAGGCATAGCGAAAATGACGGTAAGATTGACATCAAGTGCTAAGTACACCAGAAGTACACCTGACGTTCAGATAACAATTGATACTAATTTGCACTAAAAGTTAAAAACTATCAGAACGCCATTTACCCATGAAACCCAAGTAGTGTATACTAAAAAAAAAACGCTACCAAGTAACAAAACATCAACTCACCAATCTTAGCGCTGCTGAACACGATCAACGCATGCGTATCGTCCACCCACTTAATTTCAAAACCCGTGTCTTTGTATTCACTGAACAACGAGAACAGATCGTTCGTTTTAAACTCACTGGGAAAGTCGTACACTTCAACCACATGACCGAAAGTTTCGTCGTAGGGACCGTTGAAGAGGGCCTGGCCCTTCGTTTGGTACTGTTCGTAGTTGTTCTTAGGTTTTGTTATATGGACCTTGCCGACGGTGGTCGTTAATTCTTCTAGGAGTGAGGGGTCCAGGCATTCCCCACTGTCGTCGAAGACTGCATCCCAGTCGTTCTCTTCTCGCTTCAAAGAAACTTTAGCCTCTAACTTAGGTTTATGCTTCTTAAGTTCTGGCTCCTTCGCTTCCACTACTGGCTCTGGGTCAGTTTTCTCTATCGCTTCCTCCACGGGATCCGGATCAGATATCACTAACACATCAGAATGGAAACTCTGTTTTATGATCCGTTTGCTACTCCTATTAATCTCCTGCGATGCTCGCTTCAACTCATTCTTCTCGAAGTCTTCGTCCTTATCGTACAAATAATCGTTATCAATAATGTTATTGCTCTGATTCGATTCGTTCACCGCCATATTTTCGTCGGACTCATTTGACCTCCAGTCGCTATTATCTGCCGCGTTCTCGCGACTGTTATCCGTGAACTCACTATAGTAGTTGGGACTGTAGAATCCTAACTGTCCGTTGGCAAAATAATCTCCTATATAAAAATTCTCTCCTACTTCTATATCGTTATAACTAATATCATCACTAAAAGATATTGCACTATCACTATTTGGCACTTGGAAGCCTGAAGGCACGGTTTCCTTGATGTCGCTCGATGTGGGCTCGTCTATGCTCGGGGCCGTGTGAGATCTTTGATTTCTGAGATGCGGTGGAGTGTACACGTTACAGAAGTTCTTATCTATGGACTTTCTGGGCGTGCCGTGTTGCGATTTGTCTTTGGGCGCTGGCGACTTGGGACATTTAGCACCTTCTGCACTTTGACTAGTTCTGCGTTGATTGTTGGGTTCTTTGACTTCTTCCGCTTGGTTGTTGTCTGCTGTTCGCAACGCTCGCGGCACGTATACGGCGCGGTCGGGACGCCGGGGCTTCGTTGAACCAGATCTGAGAACAATACATCACATGAAACACAAACGTAATGTTGGACAAACCACGTATGAAGAATAAAAGATTGTGTCACATCGCAATTCGTACGTCATTAACCTTTCGCATAAATTGGGCTCATCGTAATAATTAGCTCATGATCGCATTCACAAATCAAAGATAGTAGGTACTTGTGATGCCGGTGTGGTGTTGATTGTGCGGCTATTACCGCAGCCACGTAACCGCAAGTGGGGCAAGGCCAGCGAACGCCAGTCGAACACGGTGCCCCTCTCTCTATGGCACACTTTCAACGTTTTCGGCCACTCGCGACTGGTTTGTGTAATTGAATGTTGTTGTTGACATCACTAGTTCTTTGTCTGGACCTAGTTCGGTAATCGTATTTTGTAACATCGCCGTAAGATCGTTAGCGGAAACTTTTGGTTTTACTATCGATATGTGATTAATGGATGTGTTGTTTTTATTCGAATTTTGGTGTTGTGGACATTTAAGGAGAATAAAGTCTGTCTTGTTAAGGTGATACCCACATAAAAGGCGCATTTGTGTTGCAATATTAATTTAACAATCCTATGCAATACTCCTTTTTGGTTTTTATAATTATATCACTTTTGAAATGTGTCTCAGACTGAGGGAAAATAAAATAATAACAAAACAGTTCACAAAACTCGTTGTGAATAATATCTCATTACTAGAAAGGATTCAAAAAAAACCTAATAAGTTAAAGAAGGTCACGTAGTGGACATGAGTAACTTAGAGCTACCGGGGATGCGTTTTACTAACATTTAAAATAGTAGTAGGTATATCCATTTTTCAAGTTTCCTAAAGCGAAATTGTTTGGAACAATCGAAGCTTGCGGTTAAAACAAAACGGTGTATTAGTAACTACATACATAAGCTCTATACTATCTAAATTGTAATGCCACTCCTATAGAAAGGACTTACAACTGCACGCTGATATTGCGCAAGACCAAACTATTCTGACATTTCTGTCTACACTGCAGCTTGCTAACTAGCTTTCGTAACAACGAATTAAAGCTTAAGTAACACAAGTCATTTATATCCAATACTAAATATGGATAAACTTAATATTGTGATTAAGGGCATGTAGCTGTTATAAACATTGGACTGAAGCTATTGGTTTGAATGACACGCATCAATGGCGAATTCATGTGCGAATTACAATTATAATATCACTTGCTAAAAATAGTGAGTGAAAACATAGTGAGAAACCCAGATACACCTGTCAAAATTTTCAAGGGTATGGTTACCTACGTCAGAGATCTATCTACAAGTCGCTAAATTTCTAGCTTAAAGAAGTATAAATCCGAAGACTTGACAAAAGAGGTCTAGTCACAAAGTAGTGCAGGCAACCAGTTCAACAAATCAACGTACTTTTAAAACACAAACTTACATCGAATAGCGTATCAAAATTACTCACTACGTTATCGTCTAAACAGCATATAATATTGAATATCATGGTGATAATGTATACGTCAAGCGGATACAAGCGCGAAGTCAGCCTTTACAAATGTATTGACCTTCGTCTGGACCTGCCACAGCTATTGTAAGTATTATTCAGCGCTAATTAAGATGCTTAAAATACTTTGAACACATTAGAATATTTTAAGTATCGTCATTATTATGGCTATTAAAGAAATGTTGGGAAATCGACATCGATAAGTCAGTAAGTAAGTAAGACATTTTCATGTTTTTTTTTTGTGATAACTAAATTTAAAAACATAAGTTTAAATTTTCCCAGCATAATTTTATCAGTAATTTGAGGAATGTCAAAAATCATGACACCAACCTTTTTTTGACTAGCGATTGCGAGTTCGTTTTTCAAAAACAAGAACTTTTCATGGCAACAATAGTACTTACACAAACTGATGGTACCAGACAAAATGGGCAAAAGATACAACATTTAAAACGTCAAATAAAAAAATTACCTTAGATTATACTATTAAATGTCTTCTATCGATACTGTTACTTTCAATGCACCGACTACCTTGTCACAACGGCACATTGTATTAGTGACGCATCTGAACTTAAAGCCTTATCACTAACCACATTTGTTCCAGTAATTTTCAGGCGCGAGCTACCAGCAGTATTACACAGTATTGTATAAGAGAGCATCGTAACTGAGTACTTAACGTTACGATTTATTACTTTAACGATGTATTGGATTTGCATACGCGGTTACTACGATTGCATACGCGTACTGGCTAGGTTAAACCGGTTGGTTATTGATTACACACGCTCCTATATAAGATTTGTTGTTACACGATGGATGATATAGGAAATTAATTTTACATCTATACGTGTAATGTATCATTAATAACTTATGATGTAATAGATTAAATTTGGGGTCTTTTTCTCTCACGTAGATTCTTAATACATTCTTAGGCAATGTGTAAATTTGCTAATTACGTGCAATCGCAAAATCAGCTATAGGGCTTAATTGGAGCAAGCTACCAGCAGCCTTATTGGGTTCTATAAGTAACAACTTCTACACTACCTAACCCCCATAGTTTACTGTGTGCTAGACAACCAAGGTTGATTTGATTGATTTTTCTATTCTATTCTAGCTAACTGGTCGGTAAGAACATCTACAGTCTTGCGTACTTCAATTGCTCATAGGTCAGTTATTACTGGGTAATTGTAGTCAAGGTCTTAGTGATAAACAACATAGGAATCCTCTAACACAAATCGCAAAGCAGGACTATTACATTTTCTTTCCTCTTTAAATCAACCATTATAATAGACACATATTGACTTAGTCCAAGCAGTATTAAAGACGTCAATAACTATTTAGATACAATTTAAGAGGACCAGCTGTTTTGACGTCATTTGTAACGAAAACACGCAAATGAATGCACAATAATATTTACATATGCTAATACACATTTTAATAGTTATATTATTGATCTAAAGCTTATAGAGTAATATGAAACATCTGTGCACATAGTCATACATTTTCCTCATTGCCACAAACCCAAGGACTTTAAATCACTTTCGATTTATTTGTCATTGTCGTCAAGATAACAAATAAACTTGATCGTTGGATACCTTTAGTTACTATCAAATGTAAATAATATGTTTAGTGTATTAAAACACACGTTGATGCAACGAATCCATTTGATGACCTCATTACACGTGACCTCATTTCGATATGTCATTGTTTTCCACTTATTTTACCACAATACAATCATAATTAAATCGAAAACCAAATGGCGTAATTAATTTTCGTAGGACACTTACACAAAATCACTTTAAACACATCCAATTGTGGTGTTGTCAAATCACACACTGAAACGTTATCAACTGCACTAAAATGTTTTATTTTTAATACTATGATAAGATAAAGGGCTTAGCACACGTCCGCCCGTGGCGGGTAACAAACAACAAATGATTGAGGAAGTATTGTTGATACCGACCTGATCTTTTCCTGAGGCTGCGGGCGGCGAGGCGCCTGCGCCGGCTTGCAACCTCCCACCGCTGCTGCGAAACAGTGTTACATAAAGTCACCATGATTTCTGACACCTATGGACTAGAGTTGTTTATTATTTTATTATATTAAGGTTAAATGTGTATGGACTTGTTAAAGGTTAAGTGTGTGTGTGTGTGTGTTATTACAAATAGATTATGTTTATGTGCGTGTCGTGTTGTCGTCATGGAATTGTTAAGTGTTGTTATGCAAATTGTGTAATAAATGATATTACACAAATAAATATTGTTATTTTTTTTCAATAAATTGTTTTCGTTGACAGTTTCATATGCAAATGACCTTGTAGTTCTATACATATAGGTACGTCACAGAAAATACAACAAATATACCTATATTACGAAGTGATAATAACTGTGATCTAAAACACGATACTGTTACAAAATAAAGAGCTATTAGGTAAACATTTCATTCAAAATTACGAAATACGTTGCAATAGTATTAAGGCCCGTTCACTATCTAATTACATTTTTTCTTAGGAATTTACTACTTACGTAAACACAATTAGTACTTCACTCGCAGGCAGAATATCATAGTTTAAGTAAAATTGAAAAACAAAACAATTTTAAAATGATGCATTAATTAAAGAGTATAAACATTATGCCATATGATATTAACCCCTATCTTCTACAAAAAATATGAACTAATTGCAGCCTAAGTATGACCACGAATTGATTGTCACAACCTAATTTGAAAAGGGGACATGTCCAATTCACTAGTAGACCGATGAAAATTCAATTATCATATATCATTACAAACTGTGTCATCCCCTATTTCCATATCCCTACTCACTTTCATGTAAAAAGCATCATCATCAGTCAGAAACAAAAGAATATTCCTAAAAACCAGACTCACTTCGTTTTCTGCGCAAAAAAAGCAATCAAATAATTTAAAGACGTATTTCCAAAAATCTTACAGAATATGTCTCCCTAAGCACGTATCGCTTGGTTATATGAGTATTACATCAATACAGAGAACGTGGTTCCCATGCCGGCAACGAGCTTACAATCACGTTTTTGTGTCTCATTGCGTTAGGTTTACGACAGTACTTAGGGTAAGCTAGATGTTTATCGGGTGTCAATTATGCAGAAATACTGATTGTTGACGAGATAAATATGTGTGAAGGGGAAGTGTTAATATGTCTTTTTATTATGCTTTATTTACTTGCAGTTTATAATCTTAATTGTCTGAAGCCAGCGATTATGTATTGGACTAATGGAGGATAAATCCGAGCCTATTATGTACTAGCTAGCTTGCTTTGCTGCTGGCAAAACGTTTGCTTAATTGAACCAGATTAAACTCAACACCAGATTATGAACATAGTCCGAATCTCCCAAGGAGTATTTCATTAAATGCTCTATTAATAGGACAGCGTGCGTGTTTCGTATTTAATCATTGGCCCCAATAAGGTTAGCAGGACTATCATGATGAGACTTTTTTTACTGCACGGGTAACCGATAGCTGGTGGGACAGGTTACCACGCCAAACACACAGCGCGCGACGGTTTGCAGGTTCGATTTTCGACTAGGAAAGGGCGATCCACGAATGTTTATCCAGGGTCTACTCTAGGTGTCTCGTGCATATACCAAACCTCGCATGACACAATGATTAAATGCCCTAGTGCGGGAAACATAATTAAAAAAAAAGACTTCAAACAAAATTGCACTCTGTTAAGAAGGCTATGTGCAGGAGAATAGAAGGATTGCAATAAAGTCGGGCTCAATATAACGCAATATAGTAAGTACAGAACAAAGGCTTGTTAGCGGCTCGGTTACACAATAATCTCCTTGTAATAAGGCATCCCACACATTACTCCTTATGCAAAATACAATACCTATACAAGGTTTTGAAATTGTAACTGTAGGTCAACGTTACGTAAGAGCTAATATACAATCCTGATGTTTGGGAGTCAGTTTGAGTCTCATCGTAATTTTTTATTGATATGATGTCATACACAAAAAAGGCAAATTTTAAAATTGCATAAAACGTTGGATAATGAGAAATCGGTTCTAAGCTTTTTGAGGCGGATAAAGGGGTGACTTTTAACAATAAAGAAGAGATATGGACTCCACAAAAACCTGATCCAAAATCCAACAGTCAATCAAATGAATGAAGTTTACATACATTTGTATTAGTCTCGTTTTATTTTCTAACTGTATTTTTTGACAAAAAGACACATCAAGATTACTTGCGAATGAAGTACAAGTTATGTTGAATAGGCCACAAAAGTAGCCCAGTGGTATAGGTCACCACTAGTGGTACCTATACCATAGGTGCTTTTGTACACGTAGCTAGACTATTTTTGGAAACCCACGCGACAAAAGGATTAATTTTCTGAGTGCAGGAGTCGTTTAAAATAAAATACAATCACTCAACTTAGTCAACATCGACCTAATACAAGAACTAGCCGCTAATCGAATTTCCGTAATGCACTTCAAATAAATAACAAATACTCCACTCCAGCAGCTGCGAATACGTAACAACAAAGAAACCCTTCCTGGAAGACTTGACAAGTAAACTGGACTAGCTCAAACTTAGAAAGCAAACTCAGAATTCACAACTTTTTGCCTGCCTCCACTGCAGGCAGGAAAACTAACAGCATGGACAGACTAGTCGCAATCCTTGCCCTATATGGTATCCGTACAGTTCCGGGAAACTGATCTAGCAGTTCTGGCATAAATTAATGTATGAGTAATCATCGATAAGGTTTATATTAGGAGCTGGAAAAATACTTTTGCACGGGAAAATCAACCTTGTCAATCTACGACGCGCGAATAATGTGTTGGTTTCAGATAAAAGACTACTTTCTTGACTGACTGTACATATGTATACAGCAGACGCGTTAACACGAATAAGTGGAACATGCGAACGTTTTTCCTGTGTTACATTTCCTTTTGGATTGTTTTTTCTTTTTATTAGTTATATCCCGGTAGAATTTTGTAGTTTTATTGCATACGCATTGGCACAAGCTTATGATCGTTACTTAGCACAAAACAAGCTTGAGCTTAAATTGAGCTCCTATCGGCCATTTTCCAATTATGACATATGTTTTTATAGAGATTTCGTATCCCTTTTCGACAAGCATTTTTTGTTCCACGAATGCTTGAGTCTGAGTGTATAATATGTTCAGTTCAACCATCATTGGCTTAAATATTTGTTTTGAAGATAATAAACCTTAAAGAGGACGATCATATAAAGGAAAAACCAAACATAGAAGTAATTAGCAGTTTAGTACTTGAGGTATTTAGTGCATTGCCTATTTATGGATATACTTAAGCACGTAAGTACTAATTTAAATATTGCAGAATCCTTTAAAGCTGATTGTTTTGATCTCATAGTGCCATTGTAGGTTATGAGCCACTAGCCCTAGAACTTCAACTACAAAATATCGAACACCTAATATAAGTTTTTATAGCTAAACAATTTAATCCACTTCCGAGGTGAGTAAGAAAACATTTCCCACAAGATGTTACACAGAACTGACAGTACGCATTTACTCCGATGGAATCCGTGAGAGTCAATCAAGACGGTGTTGATCCATCAACATAAACGATACATATGTCGCAGTAAACAGATATTATGTCAGGCCTAACACCACGTATTGAAATAATATTAATAAAACTTGTGGGAGGGAGATAGTGCTCTACACCGTGTATTGCGTTGTCACGCTTCCATACGAACAACAGTGTCACTTTCAAGATGTGGCGGTAGATCCCCAGATGTTTTCGCAAGGAGTGTGGCCATACCACTTTGACGGTATGCCGATGCATTTCCTACATCATTTATTGAGAAAACGATTGCTACCGACAAGCTGACGAATGTGTGAATGTTTTCTTCTTCGTAACATTTATTTGAGGTGTTATCGTGGACCATGTTAAATCAAACTAACCAAACACTGCTAAGTATAAACTAGACTAGGGTCTTACAATGGCTAACCGGTTTGAGGAAAGGATGGCCTCAACGAATTATATTCTAAACTGTGAACGTCAATTGTTTAAACCGGCATGTATTACACCGAATCACACAAAGGCTGTACGTTTTAAAAATAAATTGATAACTTGGTGGATTAAATCTATACTAATATATAAAGCTGAAGACTTTGTTTGTTTGAACGCGCTAATCTCAGGAACTACTGTTTCTAATTGAAAAATTATTTTTGTATTGAATTGGCCATTCATCGAGGCAGGTTATATGCCATGTCACTGCGACTAATAGGAGCGAAGAAACAGTGGAAAATTTGTAAAAATCAGGGCAGGTATAAATCATAACTTATATCTTCTAACCACGCGGACGAAGTTGCGGGCAGCAGCTAGTTATTCATTAGTTCACTAATTTTTTCCACTTTAAAAGCTTTGGTTTGCAACATAATCATAATCGGAGGACAAGACCAAGACCTATACAACCACAAAAAGAAGTAAACGACTGCAATTGCAATCGATCCAAATTCAAAAATTTGGTCAGCAACTTTAACTCTATGGGGACAGACTATAACTATCCCACTGTTGGGCAAAGTTCTCCTATTTATAGGAAAATTGCAGTCTGCTTTAACCACGTTATAATAATCATAGTCATAATGATTCCAGAACAATCTAATGCTTCGATGTTACGCCAGTATACGCAACCACGTGTTCAATGTATCCAGTTTCCTCGGTCTTACGACATTGCTTACCGCGGCCGTGGTCTGCACCCGAACGTTACTCCATCCTAGCTGGTTTAAGTTACGTCTTACTATATGGTATTACATAATAACACAATCTATATTGTATATGAGCTTTACTTAGTTAAGTCATGGCGATACTTTGTTAGGGAATTCTCATCTCGAGAAACCATTAGAATAAGGATAAATCTGAGTGGGTACGAATAATTAGTCTTTAAATCTGACGGATAGACAGTTTAAAAGTTGCCTTCATGATATTACACGGATGACTTCACACACGTAAATTTCATTTACTCTAATTTGGGCAATTTGTGGTTCGGAAGAAATGGGAGCATGACACGTAAAACAAATGAGGTGAATACCATCAACAAAGGAAAGAAAGATCTTCCCAGTAAGAAAAAGTCCTCCAGCAATAACAAGAAATATAAAAAAGCTTACAAGCCTACAAGAAAATAATCATAAAAAAAAACTTTAAAATTCTTTGATTTGACCGGTCGGTAACCAAATACTGAAGGGCAATTGGTAAAACAAAACATTGAACAATGACCTCTAAATGGGTGAAAACTAATAAACTTACGACCCAAATAGCACAAACTGTGTAAAGTCTATAACATGCATAATTTCTTTACACCAATGAAACAATACGCGATCATTAACAGTGCATACATTAGTGGGGTCAATACCACGCAGAGTAAACAAAAAGCCAGATTTGCTTTTAAAGTCGTCAAATTATTAAACATTCAATATTAGCTGTTCCTTAAATAAAACTTCATTTGAATTGTTCTTTCTATTACCTATTAGTCTGTCTTATAAAACGTATGATATAGAGACATTTGAGTAATTTTAGAATAGGTATTTTTTGGACTAGATTTGCCAAATTCTTGGATCCCTATTCCAGAATTACTGAGAAGTCTTGAGACGCGACCGTGAAAATTATTTTGGGATGTAATGAGAATATTCAGGTTGTAAATATGAAAGGATGAGGTGACCTCATTATTCCGGAATTCGTGCAGGAAACTTGGAGCGCGGCTAACGATGTTCCTCCGCATTTAATTCGTGATGCAACTCAGGCTGGGTTTTTTTACGGTCATGATTCACGAGCCAATATTGAAGGTAGATTGCAAAAGATTATCGAACTTTTAAGTGGCCTGATTAGCAAGAAATCTAGTTGTTTAGGTTGTCTGTCTAAAAACAAACAAACAAAACAAAAAAAAAACAAGTATTGCAACAAAGTGCGGGCTTTATCCCTTGCAAAAGGTGAATCCAGTGACGCACCTACTTACTGACTACAAAAATCACGAATACAAATGTCTCGTATTAAAAATTGTGACGAATGTTTAGATGGTCCAAGAAAGTTTCATCAAAGGGACATGAGATATTTCTCACTGCAACAAAGTTGAATTTTATGTATACAATTTTTTTTATCAGAATTGAAGTTTATGACCTAATTTCTATCGACATCATCTAGGACAGTCTCAACTTATCCCAATGATTCCCTTCCTCAACAGTCGCACTGCTTGCTCCAGAACAATAGCGGGCGTGAAGTCAACAAGTGCATAGCACTTTAAGCTCGGCGGCAAGCCGTGCTACTTTCACTTTCTGCGTTCCACATTCACGGCCCGGTCACTCCGCTAAGCCGGCGGTGCGTTGCATCAGATCTTATGTCATTGGAATTTCGTGAGTCCAATCATTTTTGTTTACGCCTGGCATTGTGAAGGACGTATCCTAGATTTTGTGTATCGGGTTCGTTATGATTTTCTGTGTCAGTTATTGAAGGGGACCAAAATTCGCGGTGAATTTAATATTTATCGTGTTAAATGTTGAAATAAAACTCCGATGAGCAAGGCTTCAAAATTTCATATAGAAAAATCAAATCCCTTGAAACAAATATCATAATATGAATGTATTTTGGAATAATTTTACATTAAAAACTGCAATGATATCACTAGCAGGTAAATATGACAATAGGAAATGCACAGATATTCTGCTCTCGAACATTATACTACCAAATTCTGTATACAATTCTGGCTCCCAAAATGTCACTATGTACGGAAGTCATGTTTTTTAATCGAAGAATGTCGAACGCTTAGGCAATGTCTCCCTGTCTCTGTCTGTCTCTAGTCGGGTCATCAGTGTCAGCTCACGACGATATAATCGTGATACATGCATTAAAAGGTCACGATACTGAGACTACACAATCGCTGCATAGTCAAAGGTCAAGTGACAATGCGCATATCATTTACCTGAACCGCAGATTTGTTATGGGAGATGTTGGATAGATTTCTGATTGTAGCATTACGTTGATGGGCTAGAAAACTTTGTGGTACTAGAGAATGGGCTAGAATTATTTCAAACAGCGGGATCTAATGAAAGGAAAACTTTTGCAGCAAAATGAAAGATTCCTATATTTTAATTCATATAAGGTAATTTCGAATTGATGCCGATCACAAAAACACAGTCCAAGATACCTGGTACAAGGTTAATAAATACAAAGGTTCCTAAGGTGAAAGATCTGTTCTGTGACCTCACGTTCAGAAAGCGAAATGATCAATAATGATATAGTTCCACTTTAATTCGACTTCACTCCTTAAAAAGAGGGCATTTAGGCACTGGGCCGTCTAAGCAAGAAGATATTAAAGAAATTGCTCGTCTATACACAAGCAGCGATAAATCCTAAGTCAATTTGTTCACACAAAGGACATTTATCTGTCTGGGTTTGAAGGCAGACAATAGGCGAGTTCCGTAAGGTAGACAGGTTTGCATCAAACTTTCTCGACTAGATTGAATGCAGCACCAACAATACATACTAAAATATGCTAAATATGCGATGAGATAGACGTCTAGACTAGGAATACGATAGATCGTAAATAAGGACAATTTCCTCACATTGCACATGAGTAAAGTTAATTTGGTATCTTGTGATCTAATGTGTTTCTAGTCATAACTTCTACCTAAAAAACGTAATGATAAGTACGATAATTGAATACATACCAATTATGATTAGCTTATGATCAAGTCTTTTCCACTGGCTATCGTGGAAATCCAGTCCTACTCTGGTCTTTAATTCGTCTAAGCTCACGATGTTTTCAAAACAATATTAAATACTACTGTTTGATAATCCCTGATCAGAGTTCAACTAATAACTTCTAAGATTCGAATATTGACCAAAGATACTATGATCATGAACTCTTCCTCAACCTTCCATTGACCTTCAGTCCCAAATTGTAAGGTTTCTATGCCCGAAATCACTACAATAACCTATAAAAGCTGTTTCCTATTCCCCAATACCAATATCATGCCACTTCCATGTTATAAAACACCATTAAACACACGAGACATTACATCAGCCATAATTTGGGCATACGATGAACAATCTGGCATGCATCACAAACGATAAACTGACATGCGAGAACATGCTGAACGGGAAAGTTCTCAGCAGCAACAATGGCGGCTCAAAATATTATTATGATAGGGTTTCGTAACTTTGGGAACCTTTATTTGATAGTAGCTAAGCCGTAATAGTTAAACTTACATGAATTCTTTAAAACAATGGCACCAGAAGTATCAGTCAGTATTCAATCAAAAGAGCTTAAAAATTTAAGCCAAATCAAATAAAATATGAATAGTAAAAATCTTTTAAAACAAACCTGTTTGTGATCAAAGTACTGGGCAAGACAAATCCAATGAACCCAAACTAAATCAGGTTGTTTCGTTGTGCTTAGGTTATATGAACATATTCCAGTTCCAGCATCCATGAGATCACAATATAATTGTATTGTCACTCAATATACAAAGTGTGCAAAATCCCAGCTTAATCGGGCCCGGAAGATGGATCAAATTTAACTAACAAGACTTGATTACAGATAAAGGGACAGAAGGAAAGAAGGCTTTCAAAATAGGATTTCACCGAAACAAAATTTTAACATAAACTTATCTGCAAATTAGCCAGATGGTACCTGGGATGGCCATTTGAATATAATATACACTAATCTCATAAATAATGATGCGTGACAACAGAATGGTCACGAACGGATGGCACACGAAGGTCTAATCTTAAATGCCAACCAGTTACATCCCTAAAGCTATATTTATCATGTCCTCAGGATAATGTCCAGAGAAGAGGATCGTTGAAAACACGCTATATAAGCCAATTGGTAGCTTCAGAAACAAAATTATCGGATTTACAAGACTTTCAAGAATGAAATACAAAACACTAGAATCATAATGCAATATTGCCGCCTATCTAAATTCCTTCTAACGATGAGATACTTCAAAAAATTTATGGCAGGTCGAAAATCTGCCTTTAATAGAGTCCATACCATAAATTGAATAATTACTGAATAGTAATTATGAACATGACGTATTTATTTAAAAAGAACTTTGTTGTTGAACGATTATCTCAAAAGCGACTGTAGACTTTAATATTTAAGTTCGCTTTATATGAAACTTTTTGAAACTGTGCCTGAAGCATTGATTACTGTCTATCTTTCTTAACTGTCTAGTTAATTAAGATAACAGATCTGAGTTGCTTATCGGAAGCTATAAACATTAACTTAGCCGATAACCTACATAGACAAAGATGTAATCATGAGATCGGGTTTTCAATGAGCAAAGAAACGACAGGTTTCCACCGCTTTTTTCTAGAGAAAAAAAGGTAGGGTGAGAAAAATAACACTTTTATTAAGAATATTTTTATCTAATTGAGTTACAAGTGGAAAATAATGTTTCTTTGTTTAGCCTGCATTAGACTGTCCGGCAACAAATTCATCTACGATGACGAACGAAGGGTATACTGTGATTTAAAATCTCGTGTGACGTCACTTACCAGTAAGCTTTTTACTAGCAATTACTAGCCCTACTAGTTAACTACCATACATTTCATTAGCTTAAGCGCTTTTAACTTTGCTCGTGATGAATGAAAAATAATTATTCAATATTATTTTTTTAATCGGTCTGACAGACCATGTAAGTAGACATACTTACATTACTTACCTTATTAGATTCAGTGAAATACCCTACTGTATCAAGTACTGTCCCTTCAGTTTGTCTGTTACAACAATGTCTAGCTAGTCTATTTGTAACAGTCAATGTTCTGAAACCTGTTCCTATAGGAGTGACCTTTACATGCGGAAACTAAGCTCACCGTGTCGTAACGGGTGCATACACTTGCTTGCACTATCTGTGGTGCAAGCGAATATGGGCTTTATTGCCTCCGTATGCACGTAGAATAATGTCAAAAAGATTTGCAAGTCACATTAGTATACTGTATGGTCTAATATTGTTTGCAGTTTGCATTGAGTAAAATTTAAAAATACAAACATCGTTTTCCCTATACATGAGGTAAAAAAATACTATTTTGATAGGAACTAAGTTTCAGAAGTCTTTATTATATAGGGAACCTAGTGGATATAGGTTTTATATTTAAAGATTCGTTTCAAATATCAATAACGCTTTCGAATTAACAGCATGACAGAAAAACTTTGCCATCAATAATATGATAGGTCATCAAAAACATACGTAAGTGTAATTAAGGTACCTATATCTTATACGCTTTAGCACCTGCCAACAATTTACGTAATTTAATACAGAGCAATGAACTTTTCATACAAAAAAACTGTTTGATACAAATACAATCATAACATTTTATATGTCGCTCTAGTCTCCTATAAAATACTATTTATAGACTTCAAATATTGATTATTTGCACAGCAATGTACGTAATTAAAAACAAGTATGTACAAACAAAATACCGTTGAATATCACTCAAGGTTCGGTGCATTTACCTTGGAACGGTACATTTTTTGTCTCGCCTAATTGGGCGAGAGTGAACGAGAGGGGGATACATCTGGTATTTATAAGATCTTTGTTCTGTTTTGGGATCAAAATTCTACCTTGGTCTTTGGTGACATTACTTTCTAAATGAACCTTTGGCTGTTTCGTTACTTCTAGTATTTGATGGTAGTTATCTTCTTAGCAGATAAGTATGATGTGTTATATATATTAATATCATCGGTTGATGGTTAAGAAACATATACTCTTGTTCTTGATTTCCTATTTTTTATATTTGTGTATGTATGAATGTTAAGTGTTAAAGGCTCATTTAGACGATGTGCGACACATTGTGCGTATTGCTTTACACCACACCGATTCTCAGATCGTCTAAATCAGCTTTTATAGGAGTAGGCTCTATTGGTAGTGTTCTCTTAATAATATTATGTGTATATGTAAGTAATACTCACCAGCTTGTGATATAGCGGCCTCATCGCGATCATTCTGTGTCAGTCCCATGGCTGGTCGCGCGCAAGCTTCATCACTGAAACAAAATCATTAGCTTATAGCAAACATAATACTGAATAACAATGGTACCTGGCCAATTATAGGGTTATAGGAAGATCCGCTGATGAAATAAAGAGAAAATCTTATCAGGCAACACGGAATGAAACACCAGTGAAAAAAGTAGGCAGAACAAGAAAATTAACTTCGAAAATAAGTACCGATAAACGCTAAAACATTGCAATAAACACAATTGTTAGTGAAAAGTATCATTAAGGTATTAAACACATCATGCAGCAACATTAAATGTTTCAGACACATTTCAACAAGTTTCGTCTATAAAAATCAGACCTAGGCACAGCTCAGGACGTAGATACAGTGTATATTGCGTGAATCTAGATAATATAATACGATGATAAGCATAGTAACGGTATAATAGCCGTTCTTGTTGGATTTCTACTGTGATTAATGTGCATCGATCACGTGAAACGCACACGCTGTGCAAAGATCTGTCTAGAAATTCTAGAACTACAGGATATAAAAAAAAAACGTTTGATTTACACTGGAAATGTTTTATTTTTACCATCTTACTAATATTATAAACGCGAAAGCTTTGTAAGTATGGATGTATCTTTGTTAGTCTTTCACGCAAAAAACCATTGAACGGATTTTGGACGAAATTTGTTACAGTTTTTATGCCAATTTTATGTTTCCGTGCAATCATTTTCGTTTTTTAGCGGGCGAAGCCGCTGGCAACAGCTGGTAAAGAATATTAGTAAAAAAAATACTAACCCAAACCCAATACTAAGTTACGAAATAACAAAAGAAACTCGTATTGACGCTAAACCATTTCGTGAAATCTTCAGTTACAAAGTATTCAGCTAATAGTTTATGATGCGTGCATCGCTGCGTGATTGATTCATATGATACCGAAACGTAATACTATACCGTTCGTTAAGTCTAGACTGAATTGGGAATATTAAAGTTACTAGGCATAAGTTAATCCTGCTTATAAACTATCTGTGTACCGAGTTTCGTCTAAATCCGTTCAGTGGTTTTCGTGTGAAAGAGGAACAAACATCCGTACATACAAAGTTTCGCGTTTATAATATTAGAAGTATATATTTTTGAGCATTCAGTGCCTGTACTGAGCTCTAAAAGTAAGACTTGCTAGTGTGGAGGTGAGACAGCGTTATTTATTGACGTTAACAATTGTCGAAATGTCATGTAGGAGAAAGAAGTCACTACGCAGAGTGTAGCGCGTTTCTTCGCTTCCGTAACAGTAAGACACTCCTTTTTTTGCTAAGGACGGGAAATCCTCATGGACACTCACTCCCTCGGGGGAGGAAATGGGTAGTGTCAGACTCTTACTGACTTAACCTGAACTGCCGTGCTACGTCATACGATTTGTAATTAAAAAAGTACTGGGTAGCATAGTAAACAATTAACATTTTAAACATTGTTAAATTAAACCATTCAATCGTGACGCTAATTTACTAAAAAACATTATAATTATCACTTGCCTGAATTTGATTTACCGCATAATAGAGGAATTATATTGAATATGTAGGTTTAAAACTTCGCTGAGAACAGAATTACGAATAAAATTATTATTTTTTAATGTTCCGAAAACGTAACAAATCGATATTGCGCCAGAGCGATTATGCTGGGGATTGAAACAAAATTATATTATTTAGTTAATAAAATATTAGCCAGCCGACACAAAACTCAAGTAAATAATTATTGCAGGAATTTCATGAATGAAGGATTTTCTGATCTTTACAACAAAGTAAAATGCCACTTTTTATAAGCATGAACAGACAAAATGTAACATTTATACTTATTAAATAATCACTAGTAACTGCACAGCAATGCCCAGCATATTAAATAAACTTATAGCTGTCCCAAACTAGAAACATTATAAACATCTCAAGACTATTTTCAACTCTTTTGAGGGTGGTTTTTGGTCAGCAGTATGATATTAAAGCCTTTCTTCGGAACAAAAAACTGTGTTATTATTCTATCTATTCCAATTAAAGATTTATACAGACTAAATATTTTCAGATTTTCCATTACACCTTTATACAATTTTTACAATATACAGTGTTAGTAAAATTGTATATGTATACCTCAACAAGCGGTCTTTGTAGCAGACTACTGTCCGGCGTTCGTCGCTCACTCCAATTGAGAATGTTGAGAGCTCCGGCCGGCCCAGCTGTTCCACAGCACGATGGATCAGGAACCTCCTGTAGTTGCTCACAGGAGGGAACACTAGCACACTACAACAATACATATGTGGTACAAATACAGATGATTAAAACAATAACATTTTTTAATTTTGATAAAAGGTAACATATTTTTTTTAAAGAAACTTGTTTGTCAAGGCAGCAGAAAAAAGTGGCAAAAAAAAATAAATGGCCTGGAAAAGCTTTTATGGTTCCTAAAGATGTAGTTTGAAAATAGAATTAAAGAAAGACTACTGTCTATTGCATTTTTTTTTTGTAGATTTACAGTGTGGAAATGAAAAATAAAAAATATAGTTTTTGTGATTCACTAACAAGATCTAGAGGTGATATATTAGTGGATTGAATAATTCAATGTAGTATTAATCACTCAAAATAGAGTATTAAATAAATATTCACTGACCTTTTATTGAAATCTGTAATATTTTTAAAACAATAATCAATACAGCATTAAATAATTTACGACAGAAAAAATAAAGGTTTTAAAAATAAAATATTGAATTCTTTTTTTATTGCTATGTAATTTCGCAATGTAATGAAATTGCCTACAACAATTCAATAAATGTTTAACATTGACTGAACACTAGTAATACAGCTATTACACATAACAGATACAGATTATTATTTACGATAAGAAGACAGGATACAAATAATATATACCAAAACCCGGCGTAATTAAAATTGCAGTACAGGATCGATTATTACAGCAGAACTAACGATAGTAAATATGATACCGGTATGTAATGCTTATTAAATGTATTGCACGAACCCGGAAACAGCACGTTGCCGCACTTTTTACCGCTCCATGAATATGCTAAACTGTTCAAGGTGTCATCTAGTTTCGCATCATTTGATTTGCGACCTACGTTCGTTTGCGCTTGACACACAATAACCTTGAAAATATTTAAGAAATAACTACATTACAACCGCATCATACTTAACGCTCCCTAACCTCAGATTTTCAGTAATTATTATCAACGAAATGTTAACATTGAGAGCTTTACTCATGAATAACAATAAAGATAAAATTGTTTACCTGTCAAGTTTTTCTTCGGCTATAAAACATTTTAAGTCTTCGATGACATCTTCGACAAAGTTGTCGTCTGCTAGGCTGAGGAAACGTTCTACTGTTTTGGCACCCAGCTTGATGGACAAATGGTAATTACTAATAATTAAATAAAAATATCTATTCACGTGCCAAACGGGAATCTATCAGCCATCCATTTTCATATTACCCACACACGGAGTACTATAAATAAATACAGATGCATTTACACACACATTGATACCGCAAATGTCAAAGCTAGTGATGCGGCTAGTTGCCGGTAATTTGCATAATAGTCGATTTTAAAAACCGGTACTCACTAAGTTTAAAAAAAACGCTTCTTTAAAAATATTTTAGAACACGGCAGCAATAAATATATTTACTTAAAAATTTAAATGTCTTATTGCAATTACAAAAAGACAGCTTTTCAAATTTTAAAAGTAAAGCTGTAAATGTATCATCTGAATCTGCCTTTTCTCGACTATGCTAGTACTCACATGAATGAAGAAAACACCTGTAGGCTGTAGTAATTATTGAAGACGATTACTAACAGACCATAGTAAAATTTCAAAAAATACAAAGAGTCACACAAGTGAAAAAGAAAAATTAATAAAATTTCACTTTATTAAATATTTGTTTAGTTACAACTTAAAATACAACTTCATGAACTAAAAAATATAGGAAAAATAAAAAGACGTATTTGTAAATACTTTTACCATTCCTGGGAGATTTCCATTTAATTAGCCTAATTTTAGTATTACCATATAATAACCAAGATATCAATTAAAACGAAACTAACAGAAACTAAATTAATTTACATTAATAAACATAAAAACAGGGGAATTAATTGAACTAATACATTACTTGAACTAAAACCATTTGACTTGAGGAAAATAAATTTAAACTAATTATTTAATTTCTAGGAATCTTAAAACATAGGTTATTTAATTTCTTTTTTTAAATGTTTGTGTACTAGGCATCCTATAAACAGCCTCATGCAGTTTCATTAAAATTATTGTTATTTGGGCCATGCAACATGGCATTAAGGAAAATATTATTTGATTTAATCAATAACATTCGGACAATAACAAAAGCAAATATCATTGGTCTATCTGTCTTCACTGTTTTTTTTTTCAGGTTGCCTAGTTTGATAAGGACACATATAAAAATCTAGTAGTGTTGTTTGCACACAACACATATAAAAATATCTATGTCGCCTACAAATCGATCTTAGGTCTATACTGCAGTCTGAGTGGTGGATCACGGAATCGCCAGCGCGTTACGTACACGAACTTTAACGTGTGATCCTTGCCTAATAATTCGTCGTTACATAGTATATCAATCTGGAATAGAAAAGATAGTTAGGAAGCCATATTAAAAATAAAAAATAAAATATTTTAAATAATTGGAACAATACATAGAATAATTTAATTTAACAAAATATCATCAATGATATCGCAATTTGCATTTAAAGAAAAAAAGTGTTTTTTTATTAATTTGAATTCACAATAATAGGTATGTGAAAAAATAAAAGGTATATATTAAAAATTGCCAGAAAAACCATAAAGCATACTCACATCTCTATACTTTTCCATACCACTTAAAACCTTCTTAGCTATAAACTTCTTGAGGTGTGTAATGGTGGCCTGAGCTGAGCACCGGATGAAGCTTCGCTTCAGTGTTCTCAGGGATGTTGATATGCACTCCAGGCACACATTAACCTAAAACACAGACAGATACACAGTCATGAACCAAAATAATTAAAAATGATCAAAATCCAGTAAAACTGCTGAATAATTATAATTGACAATAATTAGAAACATTTTTATACAACCATTCAGGTTGTACTGTTTGAATCATGTCTACTCTTAGCCTATTAAATATCATTGTACTATTGCAGGACAAACAATTGATTGTTTCTTTAGCATTTTTAGATATTTCATTGTCTATTTTAGCAGTTCCTGTACCTGTTCATCCTTCCGATGGCAGTCGGTGTTATCCTGCTGCTCCGGCTCGTCAGCCCCGGGCTTGTCGGCTGCGAGAGCCGCATCCTTGGGGCAGGGCAAGTTGCGGGCCCGATAGAAGTCGCGCTCACGTTTTATTTCATCTGAAAGCAACGGTCGCTGATAAGAATATAGAATAAAATAACAGACTTTTTCTTGTGGTGTTATTATATTAGCTGATGGTTCCAATGTGTTTAGACAAAGTCTATCTTAATTCTGGAATTAATTATCAAATGTATTTTAGGCCGCGGCCCGCGGGGTTGCGCCTTGTATTGACATTCGTTTGAGAAGCAACCCCACCCATAAATATGAGTTAGTTAACCGTTATTAATAAATAAATATGAATTCGCCTTACAAAAATTACTATAACTATCATAAATATTTATATTGAAAGGTATTCAAGTAGGATTTTAGTAGAAGACTTCGCGAACTCCGTACCGCGGTCGGGTAAGAAATGATGCCAGCAATAAAGACAAAAATCTAGTATATCAAGCTATCTCATCTTTCCAGTAGGATCAAATTGCTCATTGTGTACAAATTGGTTTTTGTTGAGTCCAATGCAGACAAACATCGTTACGCGTAATTTATACGTATTAAGGCTTTTTTAACTTGAGCTAGCTATAAATTGCAATTGCCTTTTTGCATGTTGGCCTATGCTTATATTTAATAATACTTCATTGAATTTTAGGTTAAGACTTTTGTCTTACCTAAGTATATTCTTAAATCATAATAATATAATTTCCCTGTGATAATGATGTGATGATATATATCCTTATGTGATGATGCTATCATGTCCCAAAATCGATTACATCATACTTACTGTCCTGCAAGTCTGGCACTAACTTATACACAATGTCCTGCATTGTCCGGTCGAAGCTGATGTACTGGAGCGGGTGGGATTGGTGTATCACTATGTTGCATGTTGGACATGTGTTGTTCTCCTCTAAATGTTTCACTAGGCAGCTTTTACAAACTGGAATGGAAGCAGAATGCTGTTCATACTTGTGTATCAAAAGTTAAAGGAGGCTGTGTTTGATATTAGATTTTTGAAGTGAAAGTACTTTATTGGCATTGAGAAAAAAAAATCACCCGCCACTTTTTAATAAACCTTCTATTCAGTATTGATAGAGTCAATATTGCTTTGTGTTGTCAATTTTGAACCTAGAGTTATTTATAAGAATAAATGAAGTTCCTTTCAGTATAATTTAAGGGCATGGTGTATTTATTTACTGGACCAGAATGATACATATTTTTTAGGTCTTGGTCTTGAATTGTGTTTTAAAGGTTTATGATAAGTCCTAAATCTAAAGGTCTTTACTGCATACAAAGGAATATCTTCTCAAACACTATTAAAATACAGAATGTTGCTCTTAATTTTACTATTAAGCCATCAATAACACAAGTGCAAATGCAAGGCAACTTGTGTTCATTTCTAGCCTAAACTGGTTAGGCTTAACTTAGAAAAGGCAGAAGAATATGTTTATTTCTAATTAGGCATGCAAAGGATCTGTAATTCATCTTTTAAAAATAATCAGAAAGCGGAAAAACTTATCGATTGATTACAGCAGGTCGATGCGATAAAACAACAACAAAATGGCAATAGGTGTCTTTGTTTTCTGAACCATATCAGCAGTAAACAAATGTATAATGTGTTTAATAACCCTTTTAAGCAAAAATCGATTAAATATCAATAAAATAGAATAATACTAACACGTATGAAGACACTCAGTAACTGTGGTCGCGTCGATAAAGTAACCGCGACATATTTTGCAAGTAATGTGACTGTTCAATGTTTTTAACTTTATCCTCCTTTCCATGGTCATCCTAAAACTAAGGTGGCGTCAAAAACATTAGTGAAACTAACATAAAGCGGTTAGAAAATAAAAAAATTAGAACATAAATGCAAAGTCTACAGTCAACAACTCAACACTTCGGAATACTTCAAATCCGTTTCGCTTTTCCTCATGCCTTACAGATTAAAAATCATCCACAGCAAAGGAAAAGTTTGTTTCGATTATAAATTTATAGTGAAAAAATAAAATTTTATATTTTGAAATGCATAAATTGCTTATTTCGTAATATATAAGGTACTTCTAGGCAAATAAGTTACATAGTCCAACATAAAGTTAACAAATTGTGAATTAGCAATATCAAAACGTACTTCTAAAGATCAATAAACGATTTACCGTTCGATCGTAGTTTATTTTATAATTCTTTGTACTAAACTGTTAAAATATCACTAGATTTTTTGAAAGATATGGACTAAGGCCCATAACCCTCAAGAAATCATAAAAAATATGTTGTGGAAATAACATCATAAATAAAACAATTCATATTCAAATTTATTTTATTATACACACATCTTTTTCCACAATATTAACGTTAAGTAATAAATCTCTTTACTTTTTACTTCTAGCACATAATATCAACGACTGGTAACTTAATCTAGTACAATCGATACTAGTTTTCTTTATAAAAATATTAATTTATCTCTTTATAGTTAAATTCAGTTTTAAAATGCATACATATAGGTTTTCTTTTATTAATTTTTAGCGTATTACACAAAATAAATAGATCACGCAAATAAAGTTTTATTAATTTACAAATTCTTCTATGTTGGTATTAATACAAAAAAAATGAAATCCGATTGTTTTGACTACATTAATAAATAAATAATATTTGCAAAGATAAATATAATAATTATTTAACAAAACAGTCCGTTTAAGCTTGCGGTTTTTTCAGTCTATAAGTGAAAAGTTAAAAAGAACACACGATTGTTATTTTTAATTAAAAGTAATTAAATAAATTAATATTATGATTTCTTTCTCCAGCAAACTATATTATATTCTGCAACATAATGCAATGTTTACCTTTTAAGTATCCCGACTTCAAAACAATGAAAAACCTTTACGATAAAAGTTGTATTGCTGAGGTAGATTCTTGTTAAAATATAATTGTATACAAACTTATGTTAGCGGCGGCCCGTGGCAGTGTTGTTAGTATGGCGGTATTACCTATCTATTATACTGTGTAAACCTTATCCAAATCAGTCCACCCGTTTCTAAGATTATACTCGGTATAGATAGGCGCACAAAAGCCTTGAAAATCATTGAGACTATATTTATCCAAATAGCTGACACCAGCAAACAAAGTTGTTAAGAACCTTCACACTTAACATCAGCGACATTCGCTTTCTGTATTGCCCCATCTAATAAATTAAATACAGTTTTACTCTCTGGCAACACAACTTTATAATGTTCGGACGACGGTACGGGCGCGTTCGGTTTCACGTGGTCCCTTTTAAAATGGCGGCTTAAATGACTAGTTTGTGTGAATTTTCTATCGCATATCTTGCATTGGTATTTCTTTTCGCCTGTATGAACAACTTTGTGTTGTTTTAATGCTGATGACGTGTAGAATGTCTTCCCGCATTCGCAGTGGTAGTCTCTTTGGCCTTTGTGCCTTTTAACGTGGACGTTGTATGCGCTGCACGTAACGAAGCCGCGTTGACATTCTTTGCAGTTGTATCTAGAAATTTAATATCGTATAAGAACAAATTTTAGTTGTTTATAAAATGGGATTGGAAAATAAAGATCACATTTTATGTCTCAATGAGAAATTTCTAACACCTTGCAATGTGTGACAAAGGAATATTTTCAATGTATAATTAAAAGGACTATGTATTGTTCTTAATACACAAGATAGAAACATGGTCATAAGTATTTTTTCTTATACACGAGTCTTTAATCTGGGCTTGGGTTTCCTTAAAAATCGAGTTATCTACTGCGTGACTCCTCACCTAACTTCCTTATTATGTATCCTAACGTGTATGGACAGGTTTCCAGACGTCGCGAAGGTCTTGGCGCAGAGGTGGCAGGAGTAGGGCTTCTCGCCGTTGTGGATGCGCTGGTGCACCTTCAGCTCGGCCTTGATCGGGAACCCTGGGGGATAGACAGGAAATTTCAAATGTAGGCGATAAAATTAACGGGATTTTGCGTCAGTTAGAAATATAATCAAAAACTAATTTATGGCAACGTTTGCTGGAACAGCTAGTTTATACATATATACAGATATCTCTGTATCAGCAAACAACAATTCAATTTTCCTACACACCAATGATCTCATGATTTCAATGGTAATTCATACATACGACCTTCGTGGTGGAGTGGCGTACGCACCGGTTTCAAGGTGTCGCTAGCTTTCAGATCCCGGGTTCGATCCCCGGCAGGGTCAATGTAAAAAATCACATTTCTACATTGTCTCGGGTCTGGGTGTTTGTGGTACCTTCGTTGATTCTGAATTTCATTTCACAAGTGCTTTAGCAACTTCCTTTGGGTTCAGAACAATGTATGTAATATTGTCCGCATTTAATATTAAGGAAAGGACAAACTTTTATCCCATAATAATATTTTGTTCTTACTGAATAATACGTCGCTATTCTAATATAACGAATATTATGACGTATCTACATAACTTTCTATTTCCAGTCAACAATTTTATTACCTTTATTTTTCTAAACTTATCTAAAAGACAATAAACCTTCATGCACCATTAAGTTTATAGGGGCTGTATGATAGTTACCTTTGCCGCAGACTTGACATAAAAATGGCTTATCTCCTTTATGCCGCTTCATGTGTATCGATAGTTGGGAACTTTGTACGAATGTTTTGAAACACAATTCACAGCTATATAGTTTTTCCCCTGTAAAAACGAAAATATTTAACATTAAAAACATCTGCATCTAGCAGACTACAAACTAATTGCCATTCCATTGGATAGTATCACACACTTTACTATTTGAAGACCATCAAAGAAATTCATTGGTCAATGTTATTTTTGAACTACGCATTAAGGAATTAATTGATTGTGTTGCGAGGGGGTTTCAAAAACATTCAAGTCACATAATAATATTAGTTTTCGAATTTCGTATTACTTTCACACTGTTTTTTACTTGTTTATGACATCATAACAGAACAGACACTATTCTGGGCAACAAGTAGCCATAATGTTTTCAGGATCAAATATAAACAAACTTGTGATGTAACTCTTGAAAAGATATTAAAATTTTTCAAGGGCTATACCCCTTGAAAAATTTTAATATCTTTTCAAGAGTTACTTGTTGTTAGTTTGAATTTTTCAATACTTAATTAAGTATGCTATTATACCTTTATGCATTCGTATATGGTTAACGAGACCGGTGCGTCGTCTAAACTGCTTGGGGCAGTACTCGCAGTGGTACGGCGTCTCGCCCGTGTGCACCTTCTTATGTTGGAACAAGGCACTGTGTCCTCTGTAATTAATTCAATGTATATTAACTATGTTGTTTCTGTTTAATCTTATCTTGTACCAAATTTTATAAGGATCCTAAAATTTTAGTTGATTGTTTTGCACTATTATTGAATGTTTAAATAATATGTATTGTACGAAATTTATAATAACTATAGTACTGTAATGTCGTGAGGATGATTCATTTTGAAATCGTTTCGTTTCGTCATTTCCCTCGTTTCGATTTTGGTCGATATAACTGAAAATCCATTACACTCCTTTAACGGAGTCAGATGAAAGCAGTATTTACGTTGTCGTGCAAAAAAACGGGCTACCTCCATACCAAATTTCATCGCAATCGGCCCAGCCGTTTCGGCGAGACGAGGTACCAAACATACAAGCACACTCACATACTGGCTCATTTATAATATAAGTGTGATAATAAGCATTATAAATTTATAATTAATTTATACAGTATTACCTAAAAGTAGCAGGACACTCAGAGCATATATAAGGTCTGAGATCCGTATGACATAGTTTATGTGCCTTCAGATTGCTCTTGGTGCTCAGGAACTTGCCACATATATCACACTGGTGCGGCAACTTGCTCTCTGGTAATGAAGGTACTTCTCCCTCTAAGTATACTGAAATAGAAAGGCTAATGTTATTGAAGTACCGAAGCCTTAACCTACGATGGATGAATCGGACTGCACTGATAGCCAGGTTAAACCCACTGAGCGCGACGTGTCACGGGTTTGATCCCCGCGTAGGACAAGCATGAATAACACAATTATCCATAATTGGTGTGACAAGAATGTTAGCGACACAAAGATTTCATTCCATAATATGGGATGACGTAAAAAAAAATAATAAGTATTGGATTACTTAACCTTGAGATAAAAATGGGATACTACTCTATAAAAGAAGAGGTTTTGAGAAGGTAGAAGGAGAAGTAATTATTTACCAAAATAAGAAACTGTTTTTTGCACTAGTTTTATTATTAGTGGGTCTAGCTCATAAATATCTCATTTTAAGTCTGTTAACTCACCTCTTTTCTTTCGACCTTTTTTCTTTTTAGGCTTTTCTTCACTCAATCCTTTTTCTGAAAATGAAATAAAACACATAAATATGTTACTTCAATAGAAATGTTGTTTAAGCCCCAAAATATGAAATAAAATCAAATACCTAATTTCTTAATTTTAATTTCTTCTAGAATAATATTATCATCATCGGCATCCCAGCTACTGTCATTACCATCATCAGTTAATAAAGGTTCTGAAACAAATGTTAGCTTATTAGAAATTACATTCAGTAATATAACATATTGAATTAGTTTTCATGAATAATATTTTTACTTCAGTATTAATGAGTTGAAGTTAAATTTAATTTAATTAAGAAGGGAAAAAATCTTGTTACCCATTGGCCCTCTTATACTATCCTTAGCCTTATTAGATAAATTAGTTTTACAGTAAAATATCATTACTTACTCATGAAAAATAAATCCCTACTAATATTATAAATGCGAAAGTAGCTGTCTGTCTGTCTGTTACGCTTTCATGTCTAAACCACTGAACCTGATTTTAATGAAATTTGGCACAGAGATAGAGTTGACCTTGAGAAAGAACATAGGATAGTCTTTATCCCGGACTTTTAAAGAGTTCTCTTGGAAATGCGATATAACCGACCTCGACGCGGGCAAAGCTGCGGGCGAAAAGCTAGTACCAACATAAATAGACAAACAACTCACCAAGTTTTATTTTACCCTTAATTTCTTTACCATCTAGTGTTGTGATTAACTCGTCACTTATTTCATAAGCGGCCTCATCCTTAATGCTATCGACATCTAGTTCATCCTTAATAATAGCACCACTGCCATCACTACAGCCATTTGTCTTTACTTCTTCAGGGGGTTTGGATAGTATAGATTTTAACTTCTTTTCACTCTCTTCGCATTGTACATTAAAAGCGTAAGTACGTTTCAGTTGTCGAGAACATTCTTTACAAATTAAGCGCGGTAAACCATCTTCCGAGCTGGGCTAGAAATAGATTTAGAACAATGTAAGATAAACTACTGTTTATTAAAATTCAATGATATGAATAAGAAGTTAGCCATAGAAATTCATATATACCTTTAGTTTTGTGCAATATGATAACATATCGCAATAAATTGTATTTGTTTTCACATAAAAACTGGTGTAAATATCGTATGTTTGTTTATCTGATTCTAAACAAATTCGACATATTCTTTTGAAGTCTAACGCCATAATTGTGTTTTATTTTTTAAGTCTTAATATTGGTTGTATATTTGAGATGATTCAAATAAGGATAATAATTTTCTTCATAAAATAAATAACGTTTTAGTAGAACGGTGGTCGATCGTCAATGCAATGCAAACAAATGTCATGTCAAAAAATGACAAAACCAAACAATTGACATTGTCAACACAGCGTTTCGTTCATAAACAAACATTATTTAATTTCCTAAATAAATGAGTATAATGCTTGAAATTAATTGAGTTATTATAACTCGTTGAAATAGATTTTCCGCAACAAAATTATAAAAAAAAATTTTAGTCGATTACACAAAGCTATGAGAGAAATAAAGACTGAATTGAATTGAAACATTTATTAAAAAAAAATACTTGTGAGTTGTAACAAAAAGAGCGGGAATTTATAATATTAATTAATTATTAAATATTAGTTCTGGCGTATGTATATACGACTTCCATAATAAAATAATATAAAATACAAGAAAATCCTCAAATAAAGGTTACGTGTGTTCAAATAACGAATCCTCCTCGGAAGAAAGCAAAAGCGAAAGCAAAAAATGACAAGCATGTAAGAAGTCTCACCATTTTATTATATTTTAGTAGTATTTTATTATATACTAGTATCACGTCTTAACTTTGCAGACACGAATATTTATGTGACTAGATTACAGTATAAAACTTAATTATTACATGCATGAGAAAGTATAAAATCTTATAATGTGGTATTAATATCACGTAAATAATATTAGGATAGGATAAGAATAGCTTACATGTATTAAGTTATTTTTACATCCATTTTCCTTCATGTCATGCCTATATTTTTAGCATACTAAACGATTATATCACAAAATAAGTACATTATAGGTACTAACTCAAGTAACACAATATACAATCATCATAATAGAAGCATAATAATAATAAGCCTCTGGTAGATACCCCATCCGCCCCTGGTAGATACCCTATCACATTTTAGTTTAAAGTTCTCAACAAGGTCTACAATATAAAAAGAAACCTCTTAAATGACAAAGTAATTATTTTTTCATGTTTTAACCTGATATAATACAGTCATGGTGATCAACTATTGCTAATTAAATAATCTAAGATCAAACATCAAAGTATGATACAAATAACATACATAAATGTTCACAATTAAGAGAGTGTTACAATCATCCAATTTAATAAATATTTAGGGCATTAGTTAAAAATAATTTAGCCCTAAAATATGAAATTTTACAATCAGTACTCCATCTAAACAAATATGATTGACAATCACAAGATAATGTGTGCATTATCAAATCATAAAACACCAAATACATCTCCAGAATTATTTTACAGCCTTCATAGCAATAAAAAAAACACTATCACCTAGCAGATAAACAATAAAGTCTTTAAAAAACTCATTTCTATAAAGTACTGTTCAGTATTGGGCCATTAAAATAGGCCCTCTAATTCTGGAATGATGGGTATCCATTATCTGCAAATAAAAATAAAAACATATGAGTAGTTTCAAAGTGCACATAAAAGGAGTAATGCATTATTTTGTGCTAGAGAGACCACCTCCTAAAATAATATTATTGCAGTTGTGTGAGAGCTACCACTCTACTTATTGTGTGCTGCCACTCTTCATTATTGTACTTATATTGCATTTAGCAAGAAGCCTATAGTCTATTTTGTTAAGGGGCTAGAGAAAACGCAAGCGATCTTGGTGTGTTTCAGCATAAACGTAAAGTTTAAAAAAGAAATGTGACTTAAAACCAATTTATTCTGCACTGGGTTTAAGTTACATTTTAACAAACAGTACTTAACATATTAAAAATAGAATAAATGAAATGTTTCGCTGAAATATGTGTTTGTATAAATACTAAAAGTCCAATAGCAGAGAGTATAGCTAAATTGTTTGAATAATTACCTGGCACAAATCAACCTTGTCACAGACATAATATACTTTTTTTTATTGCAAGGGAAATTCATTGGTTCCACCATTAGCTTATTGTTAGCTGTTGTACAGAAAAAGTACTTTTAATTTTTTCTCACTTTCTTCACATTGTAAATCGAATTCGAAAGCACGCTCTAAGAATATACTACATCTACTGCATATAAAGGGAGGCAGACCATCGTCAGAGTGAGCCTGAAAATATTAATTCAGTTCTAATTAAGGGAAAACATAATCCATTTTAAAATCATGTAGATTCAGGTGGTTGGGAAGGTATAACCTTTTGTTTAGTGCAATATGATATCACATCGCAATATAAAGTGTTTCTTCTCACATAAAAAGTAGAAAATATATCGTATATTTCATTATTGTTTCCGAGGCATATTCGACAAATTTTAAACGGATTAAATATTTCCGCCATAGTTACTGAGATAGTTCAGTTTTATTGTTGAAATTTCAAGAACATTTTTAAAGTTTAAATACTGTTGGACACTGTTAGTACCGAAAATAAACAAGCACCTATTTTCATTTTGCAATGTAAGTACAAAAAACAACAAATTTCACGACACGTTCGAAAACGTATGTGTCAAAACATTTTTATTGTTTTGGTCGTCATCGGATCTTGCAACATTTAGATTTTACCGGTTTTTGTTCGCATGCTAGAAAATCAATAGCACTTTAGTAGATTTTTCACGGGGCTGATAGTTTTTCTGTTCATGAAATAATTACCTCGAAGTTTGTTTGAGTCTTATTTATTATAAAAAACCTTTCTGTCCAATTTGCCTATCACTGCGATGCAAAAATTTATAAATTGTCAGGAGTGTCTTAAAATCAGTCAATCAGTAGTTTTAGTCGATTAGTAATTTTGAGACCCTTAATTAAGGTATTCCGATTTTTACCTGTGGTATAAGTTAATCAAGAATTTGCTAAAATGTCGGAGGACCGGGTGAATCCTGGAATGATAACAATTTAAAAACAAATATTGTGTGATTGTTCAATGTAATATCGTTGAGCGCTTTAGTAATAATAAGGATATTAAAGTAAAGTTACTTCGAAACCATGTCCGCTCTTCAGAAAACTATAATGAAAAACAAATTGCCGCCAAGATGCCCCAAAAGTTCTGGAAAATCAAAGTAAGAGTTTAAGATGGACATCAAAAAGAATATTACAAAAAAACACGCATTTTCATGAGTATGACTTAACCAATGTACACAAAATACTGCAAGATTATTATAAGAATACATCTCTATTGTAAATCATTGTCACGGTTGAAATTACGTGAGAAAGTTACTTTGTTTTGGTGTAACATTCACACGATTTACTTCTTTATTATGAGTTTTAAATTGTACATGTATGTATTGTATATATAACCCAATAATGTACTCGCGATTCTACCTAAATCATAATCAAAACCTTTTAATCTTATATTTACTAACAAAATCCTAACTCCAAAAAGCAGTTCAAAAGGAATTAAATCCGTTTTTCAGGATGGCGCCCTTTGGTGCTGGCCGCCGTAAGGACTACACGCCAGTATCGTGGAAGGAGTATTTCCAGAGGAAGGTTGATGTGGAGACAGAAGGAGGGACCTTCAAGGTGTACATGTCTCCGGACCCTGACCACCCAGACAGGCCCAGGATAGTGACGCTGCATGGCGGAGGATATTCTGGACTTAGTTGGGCTTTGTTCACTGTAAGTCATTTTATTAAATAAGCTGCTAGCTCTATTATTTTTTGTTTAAATAACAGGGCTAGTTAAATGTGGCCATTGTTGAAAAATTTGGGTCTGGCTTTGGCTTTGTTCCATAGGTGCAAATGAACTGTAATGAAATTTTAAAATTAATTTTCTTCTTCCCTTTGAGCCTTGTATCATAGCAGTAAAATTACGAAACACTTATCAATATAAATATATCAATTTAGAATATTGAGGTTCGCTGCTGGACAAAGGCTTCCCCCAAGCATTCATTATGATATTATCTTATATATAAAATTCCTGCGTCAATGTCAGTTACTGTACTCCTCTGAAACGGCTTAACCGATTTTTACCAAATTCTATATGCGTATTCAGTAGGTCTGAGAAACAACTAATATCTATTATACCCCTAAGTGTTAAGGGTTGCTCACAATAAAAACATATATTTTGTTTTTTTGGACAAAATTTTTTGCTTTTATTTTTTTATAATTTGGCATTAAAAATACATACAACTAGAAATAGTTCATTAGGCAAATCAATGTTTGCTGGGTCAGCTAGTAACTTATACAAATCCCAAATCACTTGAATACTTCATTTATGATAATTTAAAGATGCTATACACAAAAAGTAGTAATATTTCTTTACTTATTCCAGGAAGAGATAACCAGTATGATCCATTGCCAAGTAGTATCAATAGACCTGAGGGGTCACGGAGAGACAGTTGTCACAAATCCAGACGACCTGAGCATTGAAACACTTGTGCGGTAAGTTCTAATGCTGCTATTTATTCCTACAAAATGTACATATGGACGTGCAATGTCAATAATACTTAAAGTTAACTGATGACAGCTTAAAGGATTTATGCTCATTCCTACTGTTTTGGTTTTCCCATTAACATGTTTTATTTGTGTGTGTTATCAAAAGCTATAACACAATATTAACTTCACCTTGCTTATTTACTTAGTAGATATAAAAATCTTAGTTAATAATGTGTTGTCTTTTGTAGATCAACTGAATATCTGATCAGATACACTACACCTATCATAAATTCTAGTTTGATAAATATACTATACATATTTATAGTTGATGCACCTCATGATGATATGCATGACAGTTCTCATAATTATTCGTTGTTATGCAAATTTCTTAAGCAGTCAAAAACTTTCGTTTGGCGACTTCACTATGATTGTCAATTATTGCCTATCATTCACATATCATATGGCGCATCGACTATAGTAAGGTTTATACACTTGCAGTGATGTGGAGCAGGTCCTGCACAAGTTGTTCTGCGAGGGCCTGCCGCCGCTGCTGCTGGTGGGACACTCCATGGGCGGCGCAGTGGCAGTGCGCGTGGCCCACACGCCCTCGCTAGAACACGCCGTGCATGGGATCGCGGTCATTGATGTCGTCGAAGGTAAGGGGGTATTAAACATACAGTTAAACATAATATATTTGAAATAGATTGATTGTCAAAAAATTAAGTAAAAATTGAGTATTCTGTCAGCCAGAGTGTTTAGGAGGACCGTCAAAAATAGGCGTGTGTTATGAATGTTAAGTAAATGCCATGTTACTGGATATTAATTAACGTCAAGGGTTCAAATACTGAAATGCGGATATTGTAATGAATGTGCTGTTGTCAGTAACATGGTAAAAATGTAGAATAACATTAACATTTACTTTTAAAAGATAATATTAATAACACATTTTGTTAATATATTTGCTATAGGTACTGCAATGGATGCATTGGCGAGTATGCAAAACTTTTTGAGGAGTCGACCCACACATTTCAAGAGCATTGAACACGCTATAGAGTGGTGGTAAGTATATTATTATCATAAGTGATGCCTACAAATGTTCTTAGATAAAATAAAACTAATATTTGTATGTTTTAATTTCACAGTGTGCGGAGTGGTCAAGTGCGTAACGTAGATTCGGCGAAAGTTTCGATGCCGAGTCAAATTGTCAAGTGAGTTGGGTATATCTTTATTGTATGCTGATAAACACACTTCTTTAATGGTACTGACTTTTTTCAACCAAAGAAGTTCTTCGATATTAATCAATCTTTTATAATAGTATTATAAGCTCAAGAAACGATTACAGGATGAATTGACCAACCTCAAAGGTTGGTTCGAGACTTACATTAGGACACCATAGGTTAAGAATAGTATTTTTATTTTCTTTTTAGAACTTATATATTGGTAACATTGCTTCCAGTTGCGAGACAGGCCTGCTGGCCACCAACGAGGTGGAGTGCTACACGCCGGAGCCCCCGCAGGCCGCGGCCGCCGCCGCGCGCGCCGCGCCCCGCGCCGACAGCATCGCCGAGGAGGACAGCGACCTGCCCGACGCCGAGGAGGCCGAGGCGCCCGCCGCGCCGCCCGCCGCCTTCCTCGCGCCCGCCGCGCTGGGCGATGGCGCGGGGACCGCTGCACGGTTAGCCAAATCTTCGTTTTCATGGACATATGGATAGTCTTGGTTATAAATTCATTTTCATTACTCAACTAAAATTCGAACCTAATGAGTTTCCACAATCCAACAGACTAAGGATGAGCTCAAGTCAGCATTTATTATTAAATATAAAATCAGCCGTCTGCTATAGTTGTAGACAAGCACTACAAAGTGGCGATCCTGTGGGTCTTAACCGCTTCATTGTGCTAACTGTAAGGCTTAGGTAAGGCTTAAGGCAAAGTATAGTAATCTATACAATCCTAAAGTAACTTTCACCCTGTGTGTAGCTACGCCTGGCGTATCGAGTTGTCCCGCACGGAGCGTCACTGGGCGGGCTGGTTCTGCGGACTGTCGGCCGCCTTCCTGGGAGTGCGGGCCCCGCGTCTGCTGCTGCTCGCCAACATCGACGGCCTCGACCGAGACCTCACCGTCGGCCAGATGCAGGGTACATACACATAATATGATAGATAGATGATAGATGCTACAAGTATTGAATGTATGGAGCTTAGGTGTAACAACCCCTCCGTATATGGAACAACCAAGCAACTAATATTTATGCTAAGAAATAAAATAAAAAAACGAAAGTAAAAATGGAAAGGAAAATTAATAATATAGAACTCCACTGTGCTTAGTGGTGCGAGCTATAAGGAAGAGATAAAAAAGCGCGCGTGCACTGCTTTCTCTTTCTTACATTGCCCTGTCGATCCCGTTCGTTTCATTCGATCACACTTTTCATAACCCTAACGTCACGCATTCACCAGCTCACTCCTCAAGACAACCATGCGTAAAGAATTTCACTTGAATAAATAGAATTTGTTGAATGATTCCAGGTAAATTCCAAATGCAAGTCCTGTCCCGCTGCGGGCACGCGGTGCACGAGGACTCGCCGGGCGACGTGGCGCGCGTCGTGGCCGCCTTCGCGCTGCGGCACCGCCTGTCCGCGCCCACCGCCGCCGCCCAGCACATGCAGCTGGTCGCGGCCGTGCCCGGCTGCTAGGCGGGACGGGCTACGAGGCTATGACCATTCTATTTGTTACGAGCTTTTTCATCTGTTAAAGCAGCTAAGGTCAGCTCGGGCTGCCTATATAAGTTAGAAACAGGTATTTCATGCCTTTCTTTTTTACTCAAATATCGAAAGTTTTAAATCTTTGTAATAGTATATTTTACAATTTGGAGCGCAATAAAGTACTAAATGTAAACATTCAGTATTCAGTTGAATCTGGTAAAACTGGAGATGATTTCAACATAGTAAAAAATCTAGACGATTATTCTCAAAATTACTTTCTTATTTGATTTACGCTAGCAAAGAGAATTGTCATAGATAATAAACGCTCACTCAAATACATTGACCAGAAACAATTGTAAAAGATTCTCTTAGTAAGGAACGAACCATATATTAGTATACTTAAATAAGTCTGATCGGATTGTACTTAGAGCTTGGTTCGCGCAAGCTTCCAAGAATATTCATAACCACATCAAAATCATAAACTTACTTTAAACTCTTCAAATACAGACTGCAGCTGTGGAAGTGAGACGAAATCACACGCAATGTATCACTGTTTCGCTCTACCACATCAACAGTCGTATTTTAAGATCAGAGTAAGCGAAATATGTGCTCAAATATAAGAGCAATGATTGTCTAATAGTAACGTAAGATATTTTTAAATGGCCAATTGATACAACCAACATCTAAGACCTCTTGAAACTTGGTCATCTCTCCGATGTTGGCCTGTGATAGCAACTGTTACAAGACTAAACGCACGACATACTGGTCTTAAAATATCCTACGTTTAAAACTAGACTTACTAGTAATTAACAAAAAATATTTTTCGACATGGCTCCATGCCTTCGATCAAAAATATTTTTCGACTCCAGTGTTGTAACAAATAATCTTAAAATAAGCTTTGCTCACAATGAGTATTTGTTTTTTATGTTAGTTTTAATCACATTTAATTGTGAAATAATTTGTAATTTTTCATATCTATTATATTCATTTTCAAAAACAACGATCTCAAAGATTTGGTCTTGTTAGTTTTAGTTTAAAGTGCTAAAGGTTCACAGTAGTAGGAATTATAACGTAATTTGAACGTAAAAAATCTCAAAACGTAATTTTATCGAAGAACTTGTAGAACATCATTTTCAGCTACTATTATTATGACTGTAAAGCTATTCTGTAAAATACTACCGAGTATTTATGTGATCCAAAAGAAACCTAAAGAACGCTATATTAAGGTACAAAATAAACTTTTATGAGTTGGATTGAAGATTGCTAACACCCTGAATTAACACAGACTTTTTATTCAACACAAGAGTCTCGCAGCTTTCAAAATTGTATAAAAATATATGATCTTTTACGGAATAGCTCTATTTGTCACCTTTAGTGCCTTAGTAATCATTTCCTCGTTATTTAAATTAGCATTCTTTATTTATTGTTCACATGAAGCTCCCACTATATGGTCATATAAACTTCAAATATTTTAACAATATCTAAGCACTCGTGATTTGATTGATCCTTCCTCTTACTAGCACTTTTTCATATTGATGTAGTATTAGGTTCATAAGACAGTTTTACGTGCATTTTTTATAGGTAGAATTATAACGATCTTGTGTGACCGTATAGAGGGCGCTAGTGTCAGTTTGTATAGATTGTACAGATGCTATTTTGATGTTTCAAATGAAATAAATAAATATAATATTAATGTTTAATGGAGAATTTGTTTTCTTTATACACCAAGCCAACAACGTGACAAACAGTGCCGGCGTAAGAGGGGGGCGTGATGGGGCGATGGCCCAGGGCGACAAATGCTGGGGGGCGCCAAGGTCTGAAGGAGTCTCTTGCCTATCCTGGTGCAAACCCTCAGAACTGTGCTCCACGCTCTGTGCAAAAAGCGTAAGCACCGTGTGGTCGAGGAGCAACTCCAACGATTTACGATTGGTGGCTTAATATAATTTTACTTGGGATCAGAAAAAAAACTATCACTTGATATTGCTTCCCTCAAGTGGGCGCCACAATATTTTCACCCCGGATGTCAGTGGCCCTTACGCCGACACTGGTGACAAAGAACGCTGAGATCAATATAATCTTAAGATACGGGTAATATTATTCTTTAGATACTCTCTGGAAACAATCTTATCAATTTTTTCTATAAGATAAAATCTTCCAGTTGTCAAATTTCGCAGATAAAATTGAATTGGGTCTTAAATAGTTACAGAGAAAATAAAACACATTATTTGATGAAATCATTTTATTATTAGATCAAGAAGTGAATAAATACAAGCATAGTAATATAACGCCATAATATTAGTTGTACATATGATGTAATATAAATTAATGGTAACTTTAAATTGTAACAAACTTGGTTTGTGCAATGACTAGCAGACATTTGTTGACTTTAAGTAACACTCATACTGTTTGTTATTAAACTAATTCACTAACCAATACACTAAATAAAATGTACATTTCTAGCATGGATACTTCTCATATATTTGAACTAAGATGTTACCTTGACATTCAAAACAATTTTCTAACGCCCTGAATGAAAATTTGGTACGATAAATATTCTATGCTAGAATGTATGAAATACAACGGCCATGCAACCTATAGACACCTCATATTCAGTCTATAATGTTTCGATAATAATTCCACCAATTAGCTGAGCTGGGTTTTATCGTCGAACGAATGTGAAATTGTTGAGA
Organism: Trichoplusia ni; assembly: GCF_003590095.1. Taxonomy (NCBI): domain Eukaryota; kingdom Metazoa; phylum Arthropoda; class Insecta; order Lepidoptera; family Noctuidae; genus Trichoplusia; species Trichoplusia ni. The sequence continues at coordinate 400,166 of NC_039489.1, read as the reverse complement.
AGAGTATCAATATTCCTCTAGAAGATTATATAAGTTTGATATGCCCTGATGTGTTGACAGACATTGGTTGCCTGATATTAGGTGTCCAGTGTTCGAATGGTCGTTGATCATATAATATGAATAAAAACGCATTATTTAGATTAACATAAGTTTGATTATATAAACACAATCATTATTCTTATTTAAACATTTAACGTAATATAAATTATTTAACCGGGATACACTGACTGGATTCAAATACATGATAAAAATGCAACATTTTGAAACTTTTTATAAAAGTAATAAATAAAGTTATTAATCTCACTGTTGACAACCACATATAAAGTTAGTAAATGACTGACTGTGCGTAAGTATTGTGCCTTTAATTAAAGATAAAATATATTAAGTATGAAGTATTTTGTAAGGTAATTTAATTACCAAATTATAAATAACATTGAAAATAGTTAACGGTGTTATGGCAAATGTTTTATCTTAGTACCGAATACTGAAGATCAAAATAATTATTTGTTGATTCTATTCACATCATAGTAAAGGCTGTATCACTGTATGATACTTACCAGACACTTTAAATTGATACCTAGTGATCTTCAGGATTCGGTAGAATGATACTTTTTTATTTATTTATCTACGGTGCGCAAAAGATTTCAATATTGTTTGAATTTAGGCTACGTTTTAACTCCACACTATACCATTATCTATTTAGTTATTAATAAACAAACTCTAACTACCCGTTCACAAACTTTGGAGAGCTTTAAATAATGACTAATAGTATTGATTTTAAATATTTTATGAAAGGCAAGATTCCAATAAGTAGGCCATGATAAATATCTTACTAATTTAGAATTTATTTAAGCATTACAATATTTCTTGTTTATAGTGGTTCTCGAAATATCGTTTTAGGCCTTTGCTAAACGAGGCAAGAAGTCTTTCATACCAGCGATTTGTCAAAAAATCGAAAACCTTTTAGGCATTGCGCATACATAGACATTTTTTGTTGCATAGCATCACAGGTAACTAAGTATACCTGTTATAGAACACAGTTTTGATACAGAGTCGATGATTTCATATCGTTTTTTTTAAGAAATCTCATATTCATCGCTGTAGTTTTATGAGTTGTATCTGACAGAAGACTCAAAAACGTTCACATTTGCGCTTTGGCTAAAAGTTTTTAAATGTTATTGTGCCTTTATATATTGGGCTTTACATTATAAAATGTTAAATACCACTGAAAACAATGAAAAATATTTAATGCAATATTTTTAAATAATTTAAAACGCGTTCTAATAATACAGATTGCGGTATTTACAAAGTTACTGGCTGGTTTTTGTAGGTACCTTCGCAAAGCACAGATTGGCAATGGGTTGAGAAAAAAATCCTACTTAAATGATACAAACATTTAACGAGATTGATTAAACATGGTTGCGAGTCAAACTTATTTGTTCAACTCGCGACTCCACCGCTTGAGCTCATAATTAACTAGTTGTTCTATTCTATACCGCTAAGCTTCTTGTAAATGAACCGTTATACCATATAAGTATGAATCATTCTCAAATTACTATAATAATATTTCTTACACGCATAAACAAGTAAGTTTAACATTTTAAACACCGCATTCTGTATAATTAGTTTTTTTATTCACAAGTTAGAGATCCGACGCGGTAAGTATGGCAAGTAGCGACATCTGTTGTCTACACGGCGCTCTTCATTTCTTGTTTGACACATGATTTGAAGGCTTCCCAACCTTCGTTCTTTGCGTAAGACTGTGAATTAGATTTAATTAATTAGCAGCATTAGAGGAATAATATTAAGATACATAATAAATTGTTTGAGAATGATATAAGGTTACGTAATAAATGTTTTTTTTTTAATATATAAATAAACAACTTTTTTTTCTTAATAGGTAAAGATACAGATATTTTGTAAAGAAAAAAAAAATGTAAAATGACCTGCACCCCGCCATTTAACTTTTATTCATTGATATAAATTATTTGTCATATTTTGATTTTGTTCCAAAAAAATCATATATCAAGCAACTACACGACAAAATGAGTATTTATAAACATACAGTAATATTTACTTATGTATTTCGACCATCTATACAACTGGCCCTGTGGCGCAATGGATAACGCGTCTGACTACGGATCAGAAGATTCCAGGTTCGAATCCTGGCAGGGTCGCGGTTACTTTTTGCATTTTCTAATGTTATATTTTCCTTAAACGCTTGTTTTCTTTTATGTTATAAACAGAGAATCTTTAAAATAATGAAGAATCACATATAGTTTTACACATTTTGCTTGTTCATTTTTTGAAGTTCAAACATTACACTAACTTTGAAGGTAATGCCTGCGTGTGTGAGAAAGATTTTGTTTGCCAGCCTATTAAATAAACAATTTAAAATCTTGTAGTCAAACGCACTTATTAAAGACGGCTGAACCGATTTTGATGAAACTTTTCTAGCATCTTGGTTTGTCAAAGACACATAAATTTTACTGTACTACATATTTTCCATTTCAAGTGGACAAATAAAAAGTATCCTAATTATTCAGTGACATATAATTCAAATATTCTTTTCTTAAAACGACTTCCGCATTAAAGACAGAAACATCAATAAGAATGATTGAAAAGATCTACGTAAAGTTATCTCCTATTCAAACTTCACCTCTAGTATAGATAAACCAGTATACCTTGAACCCCCGATGCAGGCGGTCCTTCATGATAGCGATGAACTCCTTGTAGCTCAGGAGCCCGTCGCCGTCCGCGTCGAAGATCGCGAACACAGTCGACACGAGGTGTTCCGACTGGGATATACCAGTACAGATCTTTACTGCGCGGTGAAACTCATCTGAATATAAAAAATAAGATATAAGATAAATTATATGGAATAAGGTAAAGCACATAGACATGGTATCCATAGTAGAAAAAGAAAGAAATTGCAAAAAGAAAACTAGTTTTAACTTCAATTATATTCCACAACACACAACGCCATCTAGTCTTAAACTAAGCGAAGCTTGTATGAGTACTAGGCCACTGATAAGCATACAAATATATTTCTAAATGAAGATGTTGATGGTAAGGTCAAACCAAACAAGAGTAAGGTCTCAATTTGGATTTGTCCTCGGTACCTACTTTCTCAAAATTATTTGCAAGTAGGAAATTTAACTTAAAAGAAAAAGAATATTTTCTTTACTTCTATTACTATTCGGAATATAGACTTTGGGTCGAAGAGTAATACTACATAATAATATATACCTATGTAACGAAAATATAGCAAGTTTTTTTGTGTACACTTTTTTTTGTTGACATTCAAAATCCCATTTTGGTATCATATTCAATAACTTGATTCAAAACTCTACCCACCCTTAGAGATAGGATGATCAGCTAACGTATACATCCTCATAGCGATAGTAAAGTCCTCCAGATTGTTCAAGAACTGGCAGAATGTCTTGAACTCCTCAAACGTGATACCATGTTCATCCTTGACCCGGTCCAGCAGTCTATCCAGGTACATGTCGTATTCATCCGTGTCTAGGTACGTGTAGCGGAGGAGGATCTTCGCGAAGTCCACCTCGGAGATCGTCTCGTGACCTGAAAGTTTGGGGTAAGTCTGGTCAGTATTTGTGGGGTAAGCGTGGCCGATTGTCGGCGAGAGCAGTGGATTGGGGTAATTGCGGACAGTTGTAAGGAGCGTTTGCATTTGTTGAGTGAATTAGAATGATGTGAACGTTATGATATATGTATTCATACTAAATCTTATTGTTGCTCTAAATCTAACTTTACGAGACACTTATTCTTTAATCAACTCCCACAACGGAATTTTATATGCACAGATATTCAGATCATAATATGCACAAGGACATCCATAGTTCTATTAAGGGATCGGTCGGCTATCCGTTAAGCAATTAAAGAACTTTTCATAGGCTTTAAAATAGAATAAAATATCTTAGTTCAAAATCAAACTGACATTTCCTCTTAATCCGCCAACCAAGTATGTACATCACTACACAGCTCCCAATTCTTCATCTAAAGACAGCAAAACAACCCACCCTTTGAGAACTCATGGAACTCCAGCTCCAGCACCTCGGTCTGTAGGTTCTCCATAAACTGGCGGAACCCCTCGAACTTCAGGTCGTTAGTACCCTTCTTGCCGAAGAAGTGCACCTGGAAACATGGGCCGAAAAATATGGAATTAATGAAATAATTGGTGTATCGTATCGTAAAAAAAACTCTTCCGGTAATTATAATGATAGGTACTAAATCAATTAAATTCATAATATTTTTATTCTTCTGTGTAAAAATGCGAATAAAAAGCTCGGTTGTAGAACAATAATGTGTGGATTAGTATGCGTGAGTCAGCAAAAGTAACAATTTGACACTTTTTGAAGTTAAATGTACTTTCTTTCAATTAAAAACTTTTTCTTTATTTCTTTCTTCATTATTCCAAGACACCGCTAACAAACGGTAAAAAAAAACATCTTGAGGAAACCTGGATTCCCAAACATATTTGAATTAACAATCTGCCGTAAGCTAGCGTCGTGATCAATGCATATCTTCCCTATAAGCAAGCGACCTGTACCCAGCAATGGGATAAGCTAGTACGAATCATATACATTTGTCCACCTTTGGCTAACAACAAAATAATTTCCTCACCTGCAGAAAAGTATCCACATTGTGCCTCCTCTGCAGCCCCTGCTCATCATTGACGTAGTTCTCGTGAGCTTTCCCCTCCGCTTTGTCCTCCCCCTTTCCTTCTTTCCCCTCTTGTTTCCCCTCCTCCTCACTCATACCCCTTTTTCCGCGCCACGCGAAGCTGAAGATTTTCTCCATCTGAAATGATATAGAAGTATAATTATTAAGATGTATGGGTTGATTGTCAGACTGCGGTTGTGTATTTATATATGTTGTGATGTAGGTGTGTTAAATGGGATCGTTTGTGTTTGTTTTCTAAATCGTATGTGGTTGTATGTATTATATGTAATGTAAATTGAATATAAGAGCATTACGATAAGGATAAGGTAGAAAGTTTTAAGAAAAATGCGTTCAAAATTTCAGAAATGATTATTTTATTTATTATAGAAAAAAGTTTAGGTACGTTTAGAACTTAAGAAGTTAATATCAGATACTGAACCAGAAAAAAATACATACTGAAAAACATACGTTTTAGAAAAACAATTCATATTTTATTAAGTTATTCGCATATTCATAGATTTTATGATCACTTTAAAGAAAGGGCGTTATTATAGTGAAATGTAGTAATGTCAGATGTGCGAAAATAAGTAAAAATAGTTGAAAAGTTAATGTTTTATAGTAGCGCAGTCAGACAAAACTGATAGATGTTAAACGAGGAAAAACATTATTAGTTGCATCAATGTATTAAGACATAGAAATAAAAAGAAAACGACATATTATATTAATTAATAAATAACATACATATGTTCATCCTTAGCTTAGCCAATTAATTTATTTCCATGTTAAATACTAAAAAATACATTTTATTAACATTTGATTTTAAAGTAAAAATGGGAGCAAAAACACATTATGCAACAACTATCAATCCAGTTAAATACAGCACGAGAAAGCAAAAATATTTTACGGATAAAATCGTATTTTAATGAAAAAAATATACTTAATTTATTTAGTCTAATTATTAACAAAAAAACGCAAGCTTCAAAACAGTTAAAATACGCATACTTATTTTAGACAACAATTTAAAAAAAAAGACGAAAAAATCCGTAAATCTTTTTTTTTTTCAATAACAATGACAGAACGTAGACAAAATATTAATTGAACGTGAAATGACGACACGAAAAACGGACACAGCGGGGTCCATCACGGACTTACAGTTGTTGGACTCGGGACCGGGGGTGGCGGACCTGCCCTGTTCCTTGTGGCACTTGTTGACACTAACGTAAGCAGCTAAGCCACGCGGTGAACACATAATACACACATAAATATCACATTATTATTGAAGTATAATAATACCTATTTATAATAATATGTACATAAATATTATGAAAAACACATAAATATAAATTATAAAGACGAAACAATGAAAAGACAAGCGATAGTTGCCGCTGTTTATAGAATTAAATGCTTAAAAATGTAGTAATTTTATTGCAAAAAATTGTATTAGTAACAATTTAATTTGTCACAAAATTTCAAATCACTTTGTCATAATTAGTTGACTTTTTCGAATAAATAATTATTGTAAATCTTTTTAATTACATGGTTACAAAACAGAGCGGCGTGATCAATTTTGATGGTTGATAAAATTTTAATTTGATTTTCTCTTCACCGACTGATTATGCATATTCAGTACAGTAGACCTAGTGATATAAACATCGCATTCGATTTAAAAACGAATAGAAACACTTTAAATGTTTGCAAATGACATTTGACAGGTCACGTGACTGTCTAACTAGATGATTTGTCAGTTCAATACATTTGAGTGATTCGTCAGCGTTTGTTCCGGACTGAAAATGAAGCTTGTTTAAAAAAGATGTATTTATTTATATGAGAAATCAAATTAAAATTTTATTAGAATAGCGAGGCAGAATCCAACCCACAACTCGTCAACATGAACTCACTGCCTCCTCACTCTTGGGGTCCAAATCTTTACGCTCCTTCAAAGTACCCCCCAGCAGGCGTTGAATCTAGATATACATCGCAACAAACATAATAAAAAAAGAAAAAAACTTAAAAAAGTAATAATAATATACATATCGAATAGTATTTAATTTCTTGGCTCCTTCTCCTATAAGCCTCGCCATAGTATATACGAAAAAAAAACAATATAAAATAAAATAATTTCTAGTTTCCATGTCGTGTATTTCAGCTTGTTTGAAAGCAAATATGTATTAAATACTGTGCATACATTGTGTTACTAGTGATTTACTAGTAAATCTAGTAATAGTTCATAATCAGAGTGTATCATCGGCATAAATCGAGCTTATAAGCTTGGGCGAGTCAAAAATGAGGTACACTTCGACCTTTTAATAACTTTTTACAGACCAAAATTACATAATTCCCACGTTTTTAGACACTCGCTTCCGGATGGATTTTTGCAACTCAATTTTGAGGCACTTCCCGATAAGCTAGCAGGCTGAAATTTTCAGGTTAGTTTTAAACCAGATGACTATGCAATTTACAACTATAAAACGGCTAGACCGATTTTGATAAAGTTTGAATGGAGTGACATTAAAAACGTGGGTGTTTAGATTTTTTAAATCTGTACATTGAAGAAATAGGTACACACAATACGTCTACTCGAGAACATTAAAAAAACTTCGTAATATTAACATTTTCTCGAGCAAAGTATTTACTAATCTAGAATCGATATTTATTTTGATTTCGCCCGAACAAACAGCTCGCTCCGATACCATCTAACACTATGTGCTGCGGGTATTGTGGTTGCGCTAATTTTTACTTTAACACTATACGGTGGTGGAGGCGAGGTGCGGAGAGCGGGCTTATTATTATTCAATATTTGAACCTAGCAAAGCATTTTTCTTTGACGATAAGGTTATTATGTGTACTGAATTATGCACGGATAGCCGAGTGGTTGAGGTTCCCACGCCAAACCGCGACGTGCGACAAACGTTTGTGTGATTCATGAATGCTTGTCCTGAGTATGGGTGTCTTTGTGTATGCGACTTGAATGTTTGTAAAACCCCCGTGACAAAATGATAAAATTCATTGCGGAAGTCGATTTTTAAAGAAAAAATTGTATTTTGGTATTAATCGATTTGATTATCGATAGTCGATGGGGTTAATGAGTTGTGCAATGACATGAAACCTAGCTCTGTTCATTCCCGCTCTCGCTCATCCCTCGTACCGCTCATCTCAGTGTACTCACGACTAGGAACTCGTTCTTATCGACGCGCTGGTTGCCGTCCGTATCAAACATGTTGAATGCTATCCGGAAGCCCGAGGCCGGCTCTGCAACACGAAATTATGTGTTACCGATATCCGCCAGATGGGATGCCTATTAACTAAATAATTAGACTTTTTTACAAATAGCAAATTGATGGAGTCTTTTCATGTGGCATTTATTGATGGGAAGTAGTTTATAGATAGTTCAAAAAGGAAGGAGGTTCTCACAGTTCTCTGTTTGTGTGTAATTTGTTTTGTTTTATGTTTGTTACCACAGCACATTCGGATGAACCAATTTTGTTGGTTCTTTTTTAATTTAACGTGAAATACTGTCATTTGGTCGTATCCTATTTAAGTTAAAACAATATTATAAGCCTATTTAAGAGACAGTCACAATTTTCATCATTTGTCGGAGTAAGTTGTGTGACGTAGACCATGGAATGGCAAAATCGTTACCAACTTTACCAAGTCAGGCAAACTCCGTATTCTGATAAACTCCGAGGAGACTATAAGAAAGTACAACCTTTTATCTAATAGCTACACGCAGGGAAGATAATGCAAACATACGTACTCGTTAGAATAGAGAGGAGGAACAAATACTCCGTATAAGAGATGATTCCTGAAAACATAAAACACATAAGTTAGCACAAGCATATCTACCTTATTATAAGTAACGGTTTGTCTTTGTACTTTGCTATAGTATTTTTTTAAACGACTCCCGCACTAAGAAATTCAATCCTTGTATCTCGGGGGGTTTCACAAACATTCAAAACACATTCAGAAAGATACCCAGACTCAGGACATGCATTCGTGGATCACACAAATGCTTGTCCTACGCGGGGATTAAACCAGCGACACGTTGCGCTCAGTGGGTTTAGCTTGGTGACCTCAACTACTCGGCTATCCGTGCAGACAAATTCGATCATGTCTGATATCTGTGTTTGTAGGTATTTGGTTAGGTACTCCGCTGGAGTCACCGTGAGCTTGATGAGCGCGAGGCAAAGGAAGTGGACTGTATTCCTTTTATTTCGTGAAAGCCTGAGGCACCTTTAAGCTAAGTTTTACTTTAAGTGAGTAATAATGATAAATCTTGGGAAAATTTTACGAGGAATTGAACCAATGCCTTGGTATATACATTGAAAGGGAATTTATGACTTAATCGTAATTACCGCATAACTATTAAACGTGAAATAAACGTTTAGACTCTTACGCAATCGCCGTAAAACAACGGATGTGGTGAAATTTGCGAGAGAATTATTAAATTTATTGTGCTTGGATGTAATTACTTGCAATTATCGCAAAATCATGTTTTACATTTAAATGATCGGAAATCGAAATTGAGTTCTTAATGGGAACCACTATTTTCATTTTCTTCAGCATTCCTATAGTTCTTGTTCTATCTATACATTTATAATTTCGTGCGCATAAAGTGTGCATTTGAATCAAAGGGGACGTTTAATAAAAACGTTTTACTGAATCCATTGTGACTTTATATACTCCGTTTTTTGGTTAAGCGGGAGAATCCTCATGGACAGCCACCTCCTCGGGGGAGGAAGTAGGTAGTGTCAGACTTTTACTGACTAAACCTGAACTTTCATGCAACGTCTCCCGTATTTAGCGGCAATGCATAGCAATTCAACACGTGCCAATCCCCATCGCCCCTAGCCAAGTGACGTTTCTACAATCGTTAAGGGCAGAAGAAAATGATCAAATGTATGGTAATGACAGTATGTTTCTATTAATCACTTGGATTAAGGACTTGGATATGTCATGTTCATTCATTTGAGGTGGATTAATAATGATTTAGTCAATAACGGTTTACTCATGCGTATTTATCGGGATTAAGGATTTAAGGATTAATGACTCCGGTTTTGTCCGAAACTAGTGGGGCTATTGGTAAATAATATAGTAAACTATTATTAAATAAATATTTATAAATGTGTATATTGAAGTTGACGATTGTATTGTAATAAATCACTTCACATCATAGTTAATCAATAGACGAAGAGATTTAGCCTACCCGCTCATATGTTCTTGTATGGCATTTTATCCTACTAATATCATAAACGTGAAAGTTTGTATGTTCATTCCTCTTTCACGCAAAAACGGACGGATTTAGGCGAAACTTGGTACAAAGATAGTTTATAACCAGTATTAACAGTTACGATACTGTTCATTCCGATTTTATGTTCCCGTAGGATCATTTTCCATTTGCAGATGACGTGCATCATCTAGTAAGTACATATACCATGATGAGAGTATTTACCTTTATCCCTCATATTCCTGAACATCTGTGAGGATCCCTTCTTCAGCTGCGGCGTGTGGTCGCGCAGGTATTCGATCTCTTTGGTGGTCAGGACTCGTCGCTTCAAACGGGCTGGAATGACATTAATCTAAGTTTACAAATCGATACATGTCTCTTTACCATTCTAAATTGTTTACACTAATTTCTTTATCTAGCCTCTTCGTACAAATACCGTGTTGTTTGCGATAGAAAAGTAGCAAGATTTTGTTCATTGACCTCGAAGATTGACTTTACATTCATCTGTGTAAAAGGGTCTTTCGGGGTTTATACCAAGAAAAACCTTAACGCTTACGTTGGAATTCGATCCACTTGCTCGTTGCTTTCAGGGCAGCTTTAATTTCATAGGTGTTAGGTTAATTGTACTCACGCCTTGGCTCCTGTTCCACGACGGACTCGAGGAAGTCCTGCGGCGTCATGTACAGCTGGCCGCCGTACTCGACGCTCGCGAACTTTATGAACCGCCGCTCCCGTGACGTCAGCTTCACCGATTTCGCCAGCTCATCCGGCTGTAAAGAAAAATAATTTTAGTTTCGCTGTTGGTACACCAGAATATAGTACAGTTTTGTACTTTATTATTATAATGTGACTTTTACTAACTTGTGTGTTTTAAAATAGTAAGAAAATAAATTTCCCAAACAAAATACGGCCTAGATTGTGAAGATATCAAGACTTAGACAAGTCACATTTCAGCAATTATTATTTTCGAATTTCCAAAATGTGCAAAGGAATCAGTCTAAGCAGTAATTCAGAAAAAAAAATGAAAATTTTTGGAAAAATTTAATAAAAAAAAATTCGAAAAATTTATTGAAAAATATATTCGTTATCATATACAAGCAGTCACGTGACACGTATTAAATTTATTTAAAGTAAATGTTAAGCCATTTAAATTAAAGCAAAGGAAAATATAACATTCCCAATACCACTAAACATTTATTGGAAATCGGATAAAAATAAATTGTATCGACTACCTACATTCTGACTGTTTTCACCGAATCCCTTAATCAATAGTAGGAAAACACGTAGGAATTCGTTCCGTATTTTGCGCGGACCGTCGATTGATTGTATCGTGTTTATACGGTCGGCAGTTCGATGCCCGCTGTGTTGATATCAATCGGTACTTCACTTTCATCATTGAACTTGATGCGAATGTGTTGGGATGATATTTGATGTGAATGTATTTACTAACTGCTAACCTAATTTGGGCATACCAAGAATGGCTTCAGTTTTAAAGTTAAAACATCGATTTGGTTTCGAATTTTATTCTATTTATGTTGTAATAGATCTAGATGTGAAATAACTTGATTAACAATTTTATGAAATAAATAAATTTGATTTTTTTTCTGTGGTAAAAATGTGAGATACAAAGTAAAATGCTATTATTGTAAAATATGTGAAATCCTATATCAAATAACACGCTTATACCTAATGGTACATAATTTTGTAACAAAGCGTATTTTGTATAAGTAAAGAATTTCCCCAAAAGCAAAGGGTTCTCGACAGTAATAAGACACCCGGAACAAGTCTTTCCTCGTTCCGCACAGCTTACAATAATATTTTTGAATGCGTCCGAAGATAGATAAAACTGGACTAAAGGCGAAAGGGTTCTGCAGTTATAAATGATATTAAAATCAGACTAATATGGTAGCTTTGCGAATCTTTACATAAATGGACGCGGTACGGGTTCGATCCTAACACATGCAAAGTACCAAAGTGTAATTTCAATGTTTTATGTACTTTCTTAATTATTATAAGTTAACATGTGCAGACATTGCCCGTTACAACGCTATATCCAAAAAAATGTGAATTTTAAAACAATAGTGTTTTATCTAAATATATATAGCCATAACCGCATAAGTGCATCGATCACAGGTTAAGCTATGCTTGACGCGTTTGGTCCGTATATGGGTGACCATCTTTGTCAAAACGAGTTTCTCCGTGTTTCGGAAGGCACGTTAAATTGTGGGTCCCGGCTGTTATTCCTACACCTTTGACAGTCGTTACAAATTGAAGCTTGAAAGTCTGACAACCAGTCTAACCAAGAGGTATCGTGTTGCCCAGGTAACTGGGTTGAAGAGGTCAGATAGGTAGTCGCTCCTTGTAAAACACAACAACATAGTTCGGAAAAGGCTAGGCCAATGATGGTATGTTTTAAATAATCCACATTTTTTCACTTTGTATTTGTGAAGCTGTTAAAAAAAAAAATCTTCCTACATGCGAGTTTAGAATTCAAAGGCATTCCACACACACGTGCGGAACTCCAAAACCGATTCCGAACACTTTCGCCAGATTTGGCGTTTCTATTTACGTTCGGTCCAATTTGTATTTTCTAAGTATAGTTTCCGTAAACTTGGCTATGGTTTGCTTTGTCTATGATTATACATACATATTTATACATGGAATTTGGAGAATATGTTTGTTTCGCCGTCGTGTTTTCATATGGGATTACAGCAATAAAGCCATGGAAACAGATGCATGGTTGTTTGCTGTGGTAGTTATACAATTTCTTGTACGGTCGTTTCGAGTTGATATTATCAATTAAAAATACCAAAAGGCAGAATTTATTTTTCGATCTAAAACCAAACTATTAAAACTGCTTGTAATGCAGGAAAGAATATCGAACCAGATAAAGGGTAAATTAAACTAAGCATTTCGAGAATCATTAACGAGATTATTAGATTATAATAATAATCATCGCAGGACAGGACCAAATGAGTGAACGCAATGTTCTTGGTCTTGTGTTGTGGCCTTCCAGTTCTGTTGGTCTAGAGAAAGATCTGATAGAAAGATGCCATTAAGATTATGGAGTTTCAGTCAGAAACTTTACCATAGAAATGATATTTTGGAACCGTGCAACTAGCGTTTTGTAACGTTTTAAAAGTGCTTGTAAAAGTCTACTTGTAATAAAAATTTTGATTTTGATTTTGACGAAGACTGCAGCCACTATTTGGATAGAGGCAGAACACACAGGTAACTGAAGAACGCCTACATCAGGTTCATTTTCTGCGAAGAATAGAAGAGAAGACAAGAATCATCAAAAAGTTTTTATTCCAAGCCGGCCTTTTTGAGATTGTTTCAAAACATATACAAGTATGAAGTTAGATGCGCTATCCCAAAAAATCCATCAAACCCTTTTTCCACAACTTACCCTATATTCACACCTGATCTAATTTGTACCCCATTAAACATGAAGTAATAACAAGAACACACAAAGTACTAAACACCCCTGAACTCCGGTCTCAAAGCAAATAGATCCATTATCGCTCGCATAAATTAGGCTTGTTATAAACCCTTGTATTGTCACAAATATAGCGATAAATAAAACGCCCCTTAAAGGAGTTATAAATCGTGGAGGTATGTTTGGACAAAAACAATTTATTGGGACAAAGGGGTAGTTTTCGTTTGTCGGCGTTTGCTTAATGTATGGGCTTCAAACAGTCGGTGGTAACGCTTATGGGATTTTAACGGGAATGTGTGACATGCTTTAAATTATGGCGAGTTTTCGATAAAAGTCTGTTTTTTGCAGTATAGTTCCATTAATTTTTTTTTAAAGTTATAATGGTTTGAGATAAAGAAGGGGAATTACAATTAAAATTAGTAGATAAATATGGTTTTGCTGATAATATTCTAGCACACACACTACCGCTATCTATGGCGCCTCGGACCAGTGCATGAGATGGTAAAAAAAACATCGTTTAGGTACGAATTGTGTCGCGGCTGGTTTCATAATTATTTAAGTCTTAAGCCCATTCAAAGTCAGGACAAGCATTGGTAGATCGCGAACGCTAAGCGGGGATCGAACCCGCGACACAACGCGCATAGTAGGTTTAGCGTGGTGACCTCAACCACTCGGCTATCCGTGCATTCAAAACTTGTAATTGAAACACACTAAAAACCTTTCAATTTCAAACCAAGAATACACGAGCAACTTTCTATATAAATATTGAATGTTTCCTGCAATGGTATTATTAATCACAGTCGCCATGTATCAGATACTACACAATATTAATTCTATTTTAACTGGTAGCCATTACTAGAATTTAGAGGCGTATTATGCGAGGTGGCCATTATAAATACTGTTTGCTTTAGACTAGCTGTGTTCGTCGGCTTCTGTCGAGTTTATAATGTGTGTGTGTGTGTGTGTGTGTGTGAGGATTCTGTTGAGTGTTGTGTTATCGATTTAATATTGATGCTGTACCGTTTGTAGGTAACTTGTGATGTTAGGTTGAATCGTTTGTTGTTTTCGGTTAGGGTAAGGAGGCTATTGGTCTACAGGGCTGTTTAATAATTTACGGTTGCAGTTGGTCACTAATATGTATACTACGGTCTAAATATGAAAAGTTTTATAATTTCGAATGATGATATATTGAGTTGAAAGAATTTTATAAAAAAATAAAACAAGTTCGTGCTTCGATCGTTATGTGAATATTAAAAAAATTAATAGAATATAAAATTAATAGAATATTTAAAAGATTTAAGCCATCACTTTAACATGTAATTTTTAAAGATAGCTGGACTCTAATTTCTCTCAAACTCTCTCATTCCGATGCAACAACAATAAATAAAAAAAGAAAATGACAAACGAAAGGTTGGTTATAATCTAGATACGGATATAGTTTTTTTTTAATAAGCTGAATGAGGTAACATTTCTTTTGCTTTTTGAATGTGTTAAGAATTTATCTGTAAGTACTAGCTCCAGCAGTCGCTTTCAGCAGTCTTCTTTAAATATTTAGTTTTCGACCAAACGTTAAATCCTATTATATTAGAATAATGCAGTATTTCGTAAAGACACGCCGATTAAAATCAGTGTCGATTCAAAACAGCGTGACATTAAACACCCGATCAATTAACATAAGTATCTATTAAATATACACGATTATAATGTGATAGCGTATTACTATAAACAAGAAATAAATTGAACAGTTACCTACAAAGATAGGTGCCTTGTCATGTTGTCTTTGCTTTCAAAGAAACTTGAGAGGAAATTTTATAGAATTTTAAAATAACAACTTCGCGAAAAAAACATACCGCGTGGATAATTTGCTTGGCTGTTAACAGCTGGTCAACTATTTGTTAAAAAAATGAAAATAAAGTACTAAAAACAGTTCGGACGAAAAAAAACAACATTGACTGCAAAACATCCACTTTCCAAATAAAGGCTGTCCCTACAAACAGCTAATTTACTATTAGGCTTAGTACACACAGACCGAAATTACTTACCCATCGTATGTAAACGTAATTAATTTGACATAAGGTCACTTCCACACAACACGGGAGTAAAACAGGTTGAAAGACGATAATTGTCTAGCCCCCAGCTAATGATATGTTTATGCGGGGGCATCGCGATAGCCCCGCAGCGCATATATATTTATTTTTATATATTTAATTTATTTATTAAGATAACATAATCCACTTGTTAGTAATACATGAATAATATGGTTAGTAAGTCACAATCACAATATAAACATATAAAAATACAGCAACATACAGAATAGATTAGACATGAAGTCTTATAACATTATTCATGTACGGGGAATCTACCCTATAAGCTATCATGTTCAGGATGCTGTTGGTGCTGGCGCGTACTCTGCTGACCATTGAAGCGATGCGTTTTCGCATTATCGCGCTAAAACCGTCAACATGCGCGTCCGCGAACATGCCGGAGGCACTACAATAACGCGGCAACCCCAACAGTATCCTGAACGCATTATTATACTGGATCCGAAGGGATTCGTACGATCTTCGAGTATATGTAATCCATAGGCTGCACGTGTAGAATGTTGTGCAATACGCTCTAAACAAGGTTGTTTTAGCACCAGTGGAGCAACGTACAAACCTACGAGATACCATATTAGCTCTTACCGATAAAGCCCTTCGTTCCCGTTCCATGTCCATGTCGTCACGTAAATCTGAGGCAACCACATGACCTAGGTATTTAAAACTATCTACTCTTTCTAAGGAGGTTCCATTTATTTTTAGCGGGGGAATATTGGTGGGATATTTAGTTCCGGATTTAAAGACCATAACCTGGCTCTTTTTTTCATTATATTTAAGTCCATGGGTTTGTGCATACCCCTCACATAAACAAAGCAGCCTCCTTAGACCACAGACTGAGGCGCTCAACAGCACCATATCGTCAGCATAGCTGAGATTATTGACGCATACGTCATCAATATGGCATCCGACATGTTCGTTGCTGAGCGTGACAATCAGTGCATTAATATATAAATTAAAGAGTACAGGAGAGGTCAACCCTCCCTGCCTCACACCACACTCCATTTTATACGAATCAGACAGTTGCCCTGCCCACCTTACATTGTTGACCTGGTTTCCATACCAATACCTAAAGATATTTATGACTTCTGGAGGCGTATTCTCCTCTTTTAACTTTTTCCAGAGTATGTCGTAGGAAACCAGGTCAAAAGCCTTAGAAAGGTCTAAAAAACACGCATATATTGGCGTTCCCCGATCTGTATAATATCTGACAGTTTGCTTGAGACACATAATTGCACATTCGGTTGAGAGTTTGGGCCTAAACCCAAACTGATTGTCATGTATTTGAAGATGTTTATTTAACTGTATCTCAAGCAATCTATCAAGTACTTTAGCTATAATGGTGGCCAAGGATATCGGCCTATAGTTGCCCAGATCCGACATGTCCCCAGATTTATTTTTAACAACTGGTATCACTATGGTTTTTATTAAATCGGGTGGTAAATAACTATGACTCATACATAGGTTACAGAATAGTGATAACACTCGCGAAATATGAGCACCACCGTACTGAAGGTGCTCAATGCTCAGACCATCATGGCCAGGGGACTTACCTCGCGACATGTGTCTGATCACGTTCTCCACGTCCTTGGCCCTAAAACGTAAGCCCACCTTTCCTTCAGGTTTCTCAGCATTGAGCATCTCCCCCGATGGTCCCAACTGTGAACGCACATAGAAGTGATCCTTGAATAAATTAGCAATATCTCTCGTATCACTGCAGCCATTGACACTCACAGGCAGACCAGGCCCACTATTCAATTTACTTGTGGATTTCCAGAAGCCACGAAAATCTTTCGATGCATGTTTATCGGCAATGATATCCATTTTTATTTGGTGCTGATTATTTTGGCACCATTTTAAACGGGATTTGAATATCTTCCTACTAGCACACATTTTTTCATATTCACGACCACAATACGGTTTTCCACTTAAGACCCAGCACTGAAAGTTTAACCTGGCCTCCCTGTGAGCATCTCTGACATGCCTATTCCACCCTATTAATACACATTTTTTTTTGTTTCCTACTTTGTTTACTTAATATTGCCGCATCTGTGAGGGCCGTTACAATATTACGATATAATCGGTCAATGACCGGTTTATGAGAAATATTGTTACAAAAACTATCACAACAATGTCTAAACTCCGATGGAAAATCAATTAAACGCAAGTTTTCATGACAGACACTGCGATAGGAATCAATCTGCTCCGGACTTCTCTCTCCCCATACTGCATTATTTACTGTTACTGACTTATGACATACCTTTGGTGTTAAAAGGTTAAAATTACATTCTAGTATGAGGGGAAAGTGGTCAGACCATAGCACATCATATTTCACGTATACATTATTAATAGTCGGCACAGTAGCCTGTGTAATCAAACAATGATCCAACCATCTCCTGGATCCATGCGCCTCACTCACAAATGTATAAGTATCACTATTTATACCCAACCTTTCAACATCAATACATAACAAATTTTGTTCACTAGTAAAAGCAGAGAGTTCTCTAAAAAACAATTCATTAGGGTGGGCATTAAAATCACCCATCACATATACAGATTCTATCATACAGTCATCCGTTAAAGCACTCACCGTACCCAGACAGTCCGTAAAGTCCGACAGGTTATCCGGCGAGTCTGTGGGCATGTAGACACTAATTACCACAATAGGTCTGTCGTTTGTAACGATTTTAATGGCACACACGCGCGGATTATTACACTGTATAACAGATACGTTTTGAAACACGTCACTGCGCCATAACAGCGCAACACCTCCGTACGGGCGGCCACGCAGCAAGCCAGCTGCTGTGTCAACGGCAGAAGTACCAGTTGAACTAAATTTTCTGTCAATAGTGCTCAGGTACTGGATCTCATCCGGTAACAGCCACGTCTCCTGAAGCGCAATGATATCAGAAAAACGGCACATTTCTCGTATGTTATCGACGGAACGTTTAACGTTTTTACAGTTAAAACTAGTTAACGTAAAGGTGCTATGCATTATATGTTTGATTTGTGGCCGTTTTTGTTGACATATCTCTTACATATTTGCTTTTAAAATGCACGAAACGCCTAAATATAATGCCTTCAGGCCATATATTTTCATCTAAGAATAAAGATAATTTACTTTCTGATACAAAGAACTTGTATGCGTTGTGTTCTTTTTGTTTCTTAGTGTTTATCTTTTCTAATGATACAACATCCTGTGTTTTACTTTGTATGTAAGACACTATGTCCTTAGCCATCGTATCTTTATGGACATTAGAAATGAAAATAGGAACTTTCCTTTCAGCCGCCTTGAAACTTCCTTGAACGTCACGCGCAGTTCCCGCTTTGCCTGCATACCTATAATTCGATCTTTTCTTGTAAGATATAGTTCTCCACTCAGTATTATTTCGCGACTCGCATTCCGATTCCGCTGCATTAGGTGATACGGGCGCACTCGTTATCAACACAGTCAGCTGATCGTCCTTTTGTTGTTTAGTTTTGTTCTCAGTTACCGGCGCGAGCGGCGGCGGCGTCCGAGGCGATTTTTGCATATCACGATGAGTCACTACGACACTCGGCTCCTCGTTAACGCAGTTCACGATTTCTTTGTCGCTTATTTTCGGATACCTACAATTGGAATTATTCTGCAACTTACTGTTTGCAACAAGTTCCTCTTTTTGTAATTTATCACACACACTATTTACTTCTATCGTTGAGTCATTAATAGCATTAGCTTCATTATTATCAATCCATGCGCCACTTTTGTTATTAATGTATTGTGCTGGGGTATACATTATTCTGTCGTTTTTTAATCCGATAACTTCGTTTCTTAGGTCTTCAAGCTGCTTGACCGAAGCATATGTCGTCTTAACTTGCTCAATTTCCTCTTTTACGAGCAGCAAATCCTTGAGAAGTTTCGTACAATCAAGATGATCAAATGTAATAGGCGGCAATTTTTCTAATTGCCTCGCCACAAATATTGGAATTGCATCAGGATCTGTTACTTTGAAAAGACTAATGATGTCTTCCAAATCTCTAACTTCCTTTCCTTTACGTTTTCTAGATATTTTACGTACATCCGTTGACAGAGAATCAAACAACAGCGATTTTGATTTCTGTATTTCTTCGCTTGAGAAAGACGTTGTACATATTCTCATTAATGTAATTTCGTCTATCACCGATATTTTATTTTGTATATACGAGAGCAACTCGTCTATCACAATGTTACAAACACTGCACTTTAACGTACTCGACATATTGACGGTACCGATCACACACCCGTCACAAAGCGATGCGTGCGCGCGACTCAAAATCATATGCATGCATGCCCCGGTAATTGTTCTGCTAGATACATATGTTACTTGGTAGAAAATGTCATTGATTCATTATCATACGGGGAGGAGATGGGTATCTTTTTGTATGCCCAGAAATTTAACTACGATTAATTTAGGTAATGTATAATGCATGATAATGTTTTGAGGTTTTAGATTTGAACATGAAGAGGAACCTGCTTAAAGTGATCATTTAAATTCTACTTCAATATGAGAAGCGTTAGGAGAGGTACCAAGTCAGACTAAGAGTTTTGATTCACGCTTTAAAATGCAAGAAAAACATCGCAAAAACATGACGTCAATTTATATTCCGAAATATTCGAGAATTGATGGCTGAATCAACTCTCCGCGCTATGCTGAAAGTTGATCGAAAACTGTGCGTTCAATATTTATTTCAATTCTAGGTAACTGCATATTAACAGACTGACTGGCGAGGCATGGGCTTCAATGTAAAAAAAAATAGCCATTTTCAGAGATCTTTGACCACTTAAAATAGCAACAGAAATCAGGAATTTTATCTAAGAAGGTTATCCTTACAGACAAATACGAGTATATCATAGGTTTCCTACAAGTTTCCCAAGGTGATACGAATCACTGTAAGTGATATTTCCATAGATTTCTCCCATCAATGGGAGGATATGGTCTAAGTAGGCTGTGGCTGTGACCCAGTGCCCGTATCTTGTAATCTGACGAGGCTTTGTCGCCATGTTAAGTGCGAGTTATCTATTGTAATCAGCGTCGATAATAAATGCGCGACGTTTACAAATTGTCGGTGAATGAGAAACGTGGAGAAATGGATGTCAGTGTAGGTTTGGAAGGGATTTCTAGTGATTTGATCAAGATAGATGTAGTTCTGAAGTCCTTTGTGAGAGGTAAGGAGTGTTATTATGGTGAGATCTCTAGATATTAAAAAAAAAACAATTCCGTCTGGACTAGAACAAATCCACTTGATATCCTTCGTATGAAAAAAATCTGTCGAGTAATTTAACAGGAACTTACGTGGCGATTGTGAAATAGGCCCTTAGTGTTGGATTTTAAATATTGCAAAGTTTTTTTGAGAATTAAACGATTCCCATGAAATCCATTTTTGCAAGTTTAAATATATTTTTAACTATTTTCAAATCTAATAAAAAGGCCTAAACCGAAGACAAGGCAAGAAACTCCAAAGGTCCATAATATGTGATACGAAAATCTACAAGTTCACATATAGATCGTTGGATAGCCATTGGAATTAGAGTTTTATGGACCCAGTCAGCATAATATAACATTAACCGTAATTGTTGAAGAATATCAACCTCTATGTGGCCTCTACAACTCGCCAACTGTGTATGTCAAGAATAATGTTAATTCACAGGCACCTTACAAAATGGAACTCAACCTCCGAAAAGCCTTACACCGTGTTTTACCATTTTTAAAGAACAAATTATGTTCTGGCTGGCTTTCAACAGGTAAAGTGATGGTAGTCAGGTGTAATCAATTAGTACCACAATGAGAATTTTCGGCATCGCGTTGTATAATTAAAATTCTGAATAATTAGTTAAAATGTTCGCGCGTGCTTTGTAATTTCGGACGTTCATGGAATTCAGTGGGTATTTTAGTAATTTGGTTTGTCGATATCTAATTTATTTTCATTTACATTACCTTTTCTGGTTCTTGTACTGGTCTAGTGCACGATAAATTTACCAACAGGTAAAATGAAAAAAAAACAGATTACAATTAGAAATTGTTTTTTGGACAATAATTTTCTTCCTCACATTTCTTTAAAATCGTAATTCAATTAAGAAAGCTTTCTAACCAAGCCCACTTAGTTCTGCACATTTAATAAGATAATGTATTTGGATTAATAATGAATTTATTCATGCGATTATAACGCCCATAGCTTGGCTAGTGGTACACGTACTAATGTGCAAGCTACAGGGCTGATTAATAGACTGGCTGCGTCGATAGAAATCCTCATTATACATATATTATTGGAGGACGGGTTCCGTATAACCGTTACCTAGCATAATTATTATTCTAACTTTTGCGTACGTTCGTTATTAAGGGTTAGTTGTAATGAGGATACCTGGTCAGGCGTATAAAAAAGTCGAATCATGTGAGTGGAAGTCTTGTAGTAAAAGATATTTTTCAAACGACAGTGAATGGAAATTATGCGTGACGTCAGTTCTGTGTATGATTTTTGTGAAACCTTTACCCCACAAGGCCCCTCCTAAACATTAAAGCCTCCGCAAAAAAGCGGTTCTTTACCAATTTTTGTTGTTTAATAAAATAATAAATAAAAAAACAAAGGCACGTGTCTAATATTTTTTTCTTATGGATTAAAAAGTTTTGTTACCAAGTCATCATTCTTTTTGTCCAAATTTCAATGGAAACTCTTTGCATATTTCTGAATAGAGTAAAACCGATCGTTCGATGCTGGGTTCCAATTAAAACTGACATCGTTATCTATCAGCTCGCTTTGTAAGTGTACGCCTTAAGCGGCTGATATCGACAGCATTTCATTTACTTGTTAGCAGGGCTGCTTACATTCTCAAAATTGAAAAATAAATAGTTCGATTCCCAATTTTTAAATACTTCTGCAGTCATTTCACGAAAAAAGTTAAGAAACGGCTCGACCGATTCTAATGAAATTTTGCGTACATATTCGGTAGGTCTGAGTATCGGACAACATCTATCTTTCATCACCTTTTTTTTACATTCGCATTTTTTTTAAAAGCAACATTTTCTTAATTAGCTAGTGTATGTACATTTATCTACCGCATCATATTATTTAGGTTGTGCTTCTACTAAGGATTTAGAATCGATGTGTAAATAATCGTTGAATTAACTAAGTTTCAGCAATAATTCTATTGATGAATGTGGTTCAATATTTTGCAGTAATATCAACAATCCGATATGGTCTAGTGGCTAGGATACCTGGCTCTCACCCAGGAGGCTCGGGTTCGATTCCCGGTATCGGAATCAGCAGGCTGAACTTCTTTTTGTAAAATTTGCGTTTTGTGCAAAATTATTACCTATTTAATTGATATTCTGTGATACATTAGTAATGTTTTTTATTACGTTTTCTTTTTTTTATGCGGCAATTGGCGCACATTATCTATATCGCTACTGTAGCAACCATCCACTCCATTTATTGAGGTACCTACAAAAAACATCCAATTTTATCTAAATCTTAATAAAACACAAATTCTATAAATAAACGAATAGTTTATTTCAGCAGTAAAGTCTATTGTTGTTTTATGTTTGTTTAAAATTGTGTTTTAATTTTTACTGAGTTTTAGACAAAAATACACACAAAGATTGTTTACCATTTTAAATGCCTGAACAAGTAACGTAAAAACTTTTTTTATGTTTCCAGACCTTGAAAAGACTAAATTTAATCCTTTTTTTTTCGAATGGGTTCGTCAAATGACACCATCCGCTTCGGGTTGAACGAAAGGCAGTGTCAGACTCCTACTGACTAAAGTCCTTCGAGTAACGGGGCCGCAGTAACCGTTTGGACAGTCCCGCTGCCTATTAAATATTTTACGTGTCACTGACAACCCTAATTGCCTTAATCAAAGGACTACCGTCCTAGCTTTCAATTTGAACAGCCGCGGTAAATATTGTATCACTTCATCTGCAAACGAAAGTACGGATAGATGGTGTTCAATGGAAGTTAGGTACGTGGGCAGTTTGGTAATAGCTATGGATATTCAAATAAGGTTCGTTGTTGCACAAGTTGTAGTAGCAAAGGACTATAAGTTGCTTTGTAAGAAAATTACGGAGAATTTACCGATACCAAGAATAAACACCTTGAAAGAAAGAGAGAGTAATGATATTGGGAAACAGACATAAGGGAACTTATAAAAGTTTCATTAGTTAGATATTATTGATTAAGTTACAAGTTGTGAACATTTATGTGCATAGGTTATCGTATTAGGTCAATGTCATTGGCTCGGAAATAAAACTAAAATATACAACCGACTTTAAGTAAAATCGAATGAGCTAAAAAACATTTATGGGACTAAATGATAGGCATTCTACATTTAATGAAAACAGAATCAACAAAATCGGTTAAATTGTTAGATTTAAAATCTAAAATCCCAAGTTCTTGTAATCACTCAATTAAAAGTTTAATCAAAATCGTTTTTATAGGTGTAAATTGAATTTCAGCCTGCTAGCTTATAGAAAAGTGCCTGAAAAGTACAAAAAAAAACAAGAAAAGTGAGTGTAAAAAAAACGTGGGAAAATACGGAAGAATTGATAGTTACGGATATACGTTTAAGGTGGTCGATATGTAATTCTATATTCTCAATAGTTTATTCGACATCCACAAATCAAATACTAAACGAATTACAACACGGAACAGGGCGAAGTAGATCACATTCTAAAAACCGGACAATTTCCAACAAAAAACAACAACATAAAACTTGTGAACGAGGTTATATATCGTGTCTTATGTCAGATATGATATTGAATTATATTTGATACGTGGTACTTAGCTTCTGTGCTTACTTAGATACTTAGATTATATTCGTTATGGCCGTCATGCAGTGTTGGATATTCTGGCGGTGGAAAAATGTCGTCATTTCTGCTTGGTAGACTTCCATTTTCATTTTGGTTCCAAATTTGTTATTTTTTATGGAAAATCACCCAATGACTTCCTTCGGGTTGACCGGGAAGGAGCATCAGACTTCAACTCAAACCCATTCATGTTCCTTGCTTCGCCCTTCTTGTAACGGAGCCACGACCACCCTTCGAATCATCAATAAGAATTGAAACTTCAATTGTTATGTATTGCTAGTATTTAAAAATCGGAAAATTTCAATCAGCGTTAAATAACTAGGCTAGCAGTCTCTAAATATCCCCTCTCTCAATACTTTCTAAACAGCCTTTCAAATTACTTCTTTACCACACAATCTCAAACAATATAGAAGATTATCAAATTTCTAGCAATATCAAGAATCACCTCTCCAATTTCTTACTTAACCAAATCATCAGCGTCAACAATAAAGCACTTAATCTAGCCTATAACAATATACAAAAATATCAGAACATGATCCTAAATCATGTGATCCAAAATCACATATTCACCGACCTAGTCAAATTTGATTCTCATGTATAACGAGCGAGGATATAGTACAAGATAGTTTGTATTAACATAACAGCGTCGTAGGTGCGCAGGCGCCACTGCTGACACCGTACGAGATGGATTTGTGAGAACCGGCTGCAACAGAGACTTACTTGGAGGAAAGTTATTTTAACTTTAAATAGAGTAAAGTGGGAGGCATGAGGTATTTAAAATTATTATTTTTCTTGCGTTTACTTGATTCTTTCTTATTCTCTTAAATGATTTTATTTAGTACTAGTTTGTGTTTGAGTTAATAGTTTTGCTATTTAGCGCTGTTCTCGTATACACAAATACTTATGTATTTGATAAGATATACCGTGAATATAAATATTTTAAAAAGATTAATTTATATTCTATCTTCGCGATTTGTCCTTTACATTTTGGAACCGTGCATCTAGAGTGTTTACTTGAAAGTTTTTAAAGTGTCTGTGTGTAGGATTAAATAATACCACAGAAACAGCGATTATTCACAACTTTCTTGGCAACTAATATAAAACCATTCGTCTTTCTTATAAACATTTAATATATTTGCATATAAATGTACTGAGCTAAGTAAAACAAAATATTTTCCTGAAACTATTCCTTGGCCTATATTGAATGCGAGTGAAATTCGAAGAATAGAATAGTGAGCATGCCTCAGCCCTTAGGTGCGCAGGCGCCGCTACTGACATTCACAACGAGATGGATTTGTGACAAGCGACGAAAACACAGGGACACACTCGAAAAATATTTTATGAAGGAAATAAAGTTGTGAAACTTGATGGTGGTAATTTTGCTATCATAGTCTTAATATAATGTCTACTGGGATTGATCTACAGGGGGAGTATGTTGAGGTATATTTTCAAGACTCCATGAGGTCTGGAATATCAAGCAGTACATGTAAGTCATGATATAACTGCGTGATGAATATGTTCCTGGATGTTCTTAATAGTTACTATGCGATTTTTTTTTAACATTTTTCCCCTTTAATATTTTATACAGGATTCGTGAAAAAAACCCATTTTCTCTCATCTATTTAAAACATTTTTAGACGAAATTCGATAATACACTTAACTGAATCTGCTTTATTCCAAATCCATCCCTGTCGGTCGTTCCTGGACGAGCCCCATAAATCGTGAAGCGACAGTTTTAAACACTCTATTGTACAAACATTTGTATCGTATTAGCCGAACATGCCCACAGTTAATGGCTCGGCTGGCGTGATTTACTGTCTCCGAGTCCCTTACCTCTGACATGCATTGTGCGAGGTTAAAACTCCGAATGTTATGCAATCGTTTAATAACACCTCTTTTTACTTGTTATAAATATTTTCGTAATGGTATTATTCTGAGGCGTGGGTGGAGTATACGTCACTTTCTACTCTATTCGTCTTTTGTTCATCTTCTTACCTGCTTGGGAAATATTCTGGATGACATAAATTGCAATGATGTGCTTTTGGCAGGCTTGTCCAATATTTGTACTGAATTAATTCTTTAATACTGGAAAAAGTTTTAAATTACTTGACTTTAGGTCACAAGGAGTGATCGTAAATGAATTATTAAGGAAAACTCCGGTAAGATTACATCCAACCATCATAATAAGGGAAACAGTTTTCATAACGTTCAATTTTTTTATCTTCCCCATTATGTCCCAGTCTAGGCAAAGGCCTCCACCAAATCCTTCACTTATGGAACATAAGGCCCAGGACAAAGAATCGTGGAAGGGCGTACAAATTAACCAAAAAAAATTAAAGCCAAGAAACAAATCCTCTACTCTTACGCAGAAACTCAAATGTTACTGCACCTACGTTATTCACTTGGCATGAATCCGCATTGTATAAATACGAAGCCAATCAATCAATTTGCTCACTAAACGCTATTTGATTGTCGACAAGTTACTAAGCATCTTCTGCGTAAAACTATAGACAAGTACAAAGAGACTGCTAGAAACTAGACGATGCCTGTACTATGAATTCTCAGAGTAGGACGCCTGGAATTGTAAAAGCGAGAGAGCGTAATGTACTGGACATAGTGGCATCACAGCACACGTCAAGCTCACAGTTCCTAAACGTATGGATGTATAAACTTAGTGACTAAGATTGGAATATAGATGGACATTATTTAAGTTATGTAAGGTAATAAATTTAACTGTCGATAGCCCGGAAGCGAATAGTTCTAATAATATTGTTATGTGTAACTTTGTCTGCTAGTAACATTTTTGCTGGAAAGTTTGCAATGGAATTTGGTTTCCAAATCGTTTGTAATGGATGATTATAGTACCTACTTTACTTCCCAAGGTTCGTCTAGAGTCTAGTGTAAAGTATTCTTAACCCCCGACGCAAAAAGAGGGGTGTTATAAGTTTGACGTGCCTGTATGTGACATCACAGCTGTTGAAGAAATGATTGAGCGATTTTTATAAAAATCGATCAAGCCATTTAAAAGTTGTGGAGGTTGAAAGTTTTCAGGGGTTTTTATACATAGGCTAAGGCCTAGTTTATAAAGCAAGCTTTTAAAGGAGCAGTAGAAGATGCGGGATAAAGGTAGTTAATATCAATACAAATTGATGTCATTGAACAATGGATAGTAAAGCTGTTTGCCGATATTTATGTTGCAGTAAAATATACAAATAATGATCATCCGTCAGATTCCTAGCACGTACAGAAATTATGTTGTTTGTTATATGGCGCTGTTAATTAATTCTTAAATACCCTATAATTTAGTACTTAAGTGGCTACATAGTAATAATATTACTGTTTAAATTTCAAATAGCAAAGGAATATACTCTTCTATCACTGCGCTTGTTCACTACGTTTTGCGTTTCCAGTTTTTAATATTTGGAATCCAGGTTTTAGCATGATATTTTCCTTTAACCTTTGTTAATTTTAGGAAATCGTTACGTTTCAAGCAAGCGTCACTCATTTTCATTTGTTCAGATAAAAGTGAACATTCGTGCGAACAAACGTGTCCAATAGCATCTTTTGGACTAAACAGTTTTTTTTTGCATTCGGTCATCATCCCTTTTACGGTAAACTACATTAACTACAGTAACGTCTCCATCGTCCACATCGCCTATATCCTCCTTTCTATTCAGATGCAGTATTCCTTGGTCACACTAAGCGCCAGTTCAGAATTCGCATGAATGCGAGACACGTGAATCCTATTTATATGATCCTCTTCATATTCCCTGCGACCTGTCGGCGATCTACTCTCGAGAGTTAAGGATTAGCATAGTGATATTTCGTGTAAGTATTTAATCCTCTGCACTTAATTATTTTCATATAATTGACCTTCGCTTTTATTAAAGCTCATGAGGACTGAACTTTGTCTTTTATTTATACTTTATCGTCCATGCCTAGCTTTTAAGATTATACATCTTAAGCTCCTAGATTGTCCAGTCTAGATGTTCGGAATCTATCAAATTACAATTATAAAAAATTGCCTTACGATAGGCTGGAGTTAAAGTAGGAAGTTGTTTTTTTGTAAAAAGTTAAACGTAGCATTGAAAAAGGTTTTGTCGATGAAGACTTAAGGAATAACACTGAGTTCTTTCATTTTACTCAGTCTAGTTAAAGATCAAAAGCTAAGGCGAGTGAATAAATTCATAAAAAATACACTTTACGAGAAACAGCTGATCATATATACGTGTTCACATAAATCAAACTTTCCATTCCTGCACTAAGGTTAGCTACAAACTAATCGATTGCTGATAACAGCTCGTGCACTCATACCTATACAAATTGGATACAGAACATGTACTATAAGGTCTCAAATTAAGAGCCGATAACTTTGTAGCAGCGAGATGGAGCTATGCAGTGTAGTGCGCTGTCTCCCTCCCACACCTCAAACAGGCCTCCATCAAAAGCTCCATAGTACAAATATACATCATTATTCTATAATTTCGTTTCACAATATTTGACCGTATTCCTATATTTTATTTACACCAGTTATGTGCATTGGAATGTGTTCGAACAAGGCTTTATTACTTTATTCATATTTTATTTATGGCTGTCTTAGTATGGAGGTTCGAGACGGTTTTAAATTCCAGAAAAGTTAGATGATTGTAATTTTTTAGGTTCTTGGATTATTAGGAGTGTATTTCGGTGTGCTAGTAGTAAAAAAGGTGTGGAATAAATTTGCAGAATTTTCAACCAGAAGTATACAGCAAAAAGTTGAAATCATAATATGCTTATATAAAGCACAAACTTAACTTATCAATGAAAAAGAAACGGATAAATTTTATCAACTTTACATGTATTTTTTTACATGGGCTGTATCTACATTTCGAACCTAACCACCCTAAGAAGATACTACGTGTACAAAGCAAACTCAGGAGTTAAAGTAGATTAAAAACTAAACAATACAATAATATTAATGCCACAACTCAAGAGCCACATAAACTTTCTTACAAAGATGTATTATTGGAAGCTAGAAAAGGACAAATACGTATACCTATCTTTGAAATAAAAAAGCGTGATAAAAAAAGCTTCACGTTTACCAGAATGAAAGAAAAACAAACATTACGGAACTTCTTGCACTTATATACATGAAACGATGATGCATCACCGTCATATACATATCAAAATTTCATTTAAACGTAGACACACATACATGTAGACCAGGCGGGTGCGTCTATTTTATTTAGATGCATGAATGTTCCGGATGCCGCCGCGGCACAATGTTCGTGGCGTGGCGTCAGATTATTTGAATAGCTGCTAAATAGATGGCCATATGTGTTACACTTCTCGAAACGTGTTGCTTTTGGTTTCCACTTGGACATTTAAATGTTGGTATACTTTGATTTCTAGTGAAATCACGTGGATTATGTGACTTTTTTGAGGCTGCCTGCATATTTCACTGGATTTTCGGCATGAGATTAGATCATTTGGAGTAGTCACCAATTCATTCTATGAGAATAAACAAAAAAAAACACATGCACTGATGAAATTCTACTAGTAAAATCGGGAAAAAATGATTCTGACCAATACCTTTAACTGGACACTGAAAGAGTAAAGTTGCATCACAATAATATCAGCTGGCTGAACAGTGACGTAATCAAAACAGAGTCGTTACTGGTGCCGGACATTTTCAGAAAGATAAAATCAAATAAGGAATGATTCCTTTCTAATTACCAACTCACAAAAGCCTTGTAAAAGGACAATATTTGAGCATTATAGGTTATATAAATAAGCATTAGGGTAAGTAAGGTAGTGTTGCAAAAACAAAAGTGTTAAATACGGAATTAGATGCGAACATCGATTTAGAAGACGTTAGAAGTATCGGTGGTGTCTAGTCCGACAGGCTTACATTAATTTGAGACTTCATGGTCGGTGCAAGTAGGTTTGTTGTCTCATTGGACTATTGCTTTGTTTTAATGGAACTTGCTTTTGCATAAATACCATTATTCGAGGAATTAAGGACACTGACAATTATTTTCGACAACAATAATTAAATAATTCTGTAATATTGTGCTAATCTGTGACTGATATTTGTCATTCCATCTTCTCATAGTTTTTGTATTATTTTTAGAACAGAAGGAATTAATATTAGCGGTAATAATATGGGTTTTGTAAATGAAAATCCAGTTTCTTTGCAAGACGATCAATCGAGACCATTAGAGTAGAAAGCTTTGCATCTAGATACAACTGCCAGTGAGTTCAAATTATTAATAAGATACTCAATAACTTAGAACATTATATTAGAAATCCTTAACAGTATTTTCATCAACCCTGATGCAGCAAAACTATTACAGGTCGTAATTTATGTTCCTATCATGCTGCAAGTCGAGGACATTCCCTTAAAATAGTTTGAGTCTTCTTGAGGGAGATTGTGGAATATTTGGATGCGGTATTTGTAGAAATCCTATGAAAGTGGACGACGAAACATTGGTATTATTTGCTTGATATGATATATATTTCTTTTTTACTTTCTTGACTATTTTGTTATTTTTATTACAATTGATGGTTTTCATTATTTATGACCGCACCAAAACCAGCATAGTGAATTTCACTATCCTTTTTAATTTTGTATGAATGCTGAAGAACTTTTTTATTAGAATTAGCTTCGTTATCACCGGATTAACCCAGATGAACCTACCGACCCATACATGGGTTCATTAAAATTAAGACATCTAGTCCCATTATTTGATTAATTTCAACCAAGTTAAAGCCGACCGACCCATATATGGGATGTAGTTTTTCAGCTTTTCCGAGGGAAACTTTACTTTTTTATTTTTTTGTCCTGAAATTCTGGAGCCATAATTAAGAATATAAAAAAAAATGCAGCTGTCCAAGACAAAAATAGTTTCTGGCTTATCTGGGTTAACCTCGATGACATGATTTTAAAAGCACTGTCGATTTGATCTCTACAACATTGTTATTTTTTTCTTTGAAGAAAACGTTAATTCCCATGTTAATCATATTGTAGCTACATTTCCCCGTCACATCTGTATTTACATGATCTTCAAAAGCCCTTCACGAATACATTTTTATTCGACATATTTCCGCATTCAAGGTGACATCAAGTTGAATGCAAAGCGTTCTAAATTCTCCTCGGTAAACTTGTGTCAGACATTCTGACATTTGTTTACGACAGAATTTGTGTTTACAGATAATTTGTTTCTAAGATTCGCTTTAAATGGGTTAGGGGTCTTCAGTACGCGACAAGTTTGCTAAGAGCGGTTGATTTTCAAAATGAAACATTGTAAGTTTAAGTAGTAGGAAGTAGAGATATCTGAATATGAATTGAGATGAGAATACCTACTTCGTTCATAAAGTGAAAATTAAAATAAAATATAAAGTATTTAAAATTATTACTCTTTTTTCTATGAAAAAAGCAATCCCTACACTAAGTTATTATATTCTTTGTGACGCGGGGCTTTCGAAACCCACATGCACAATCACATCCAGACTGAGAACAAGCGTCTTTGGATGCTACGAGGGAAAAGAACCGAAAGGTCGCACTTGGTAGGTTTGGCGTGGTAGCTGTAGGTATAC
The DNA here is from genome assembly GCF_003590095.1 of Trichoplusia ni. NCBI lineage: Eukaryota > Metazoa > Arthropoda > Insecta > Lepidoptera > Noctuidae > Trichoplusia > Trichoplusia ni. The sequence continues at coordinate 368,324 of NC_039489.1, read as the reverse complement.
GTAAATAATTTCATTGAGAATCTTAATAATAACGCTTGTGGAGGTAGTTCTAAGATAACCTATGTGAATGATGCATGAAGTGAAATAAACCAGTCATTGTCCAACCACCGTGTTTGATTGCTGTACTCCTCACACAAAACATAACAGTAGCTGTTCGATAGATTGGACGAAAATATTAATGAAAAATATAAAAATATAATTGTTTTGAAATATTAAATCCACCTCTATACTTACATGGTCATAAGTAACATATCTCCATAACTCTCAATCCAAGCATCCTCCCAGTGAAGAAGTTCAGCACTTCCACTTTCAATATGTTATTTATAGGCAAGTTGTAAGCGCGGCGCGGGCGCCGATAATCCGCCATTAGCCGACGCCTGTAATCGCGATGGGAATTTATCGCGAATCAACCAGTTTGCGTCGGCATATGATGAAGATGCTGCGCAGATTGTATCTAGATAACTAGGCTATTGAAGTGTTGCTATTATACCTTGCTTGTAAAAATGTTGTTAGAATTTTTTGCTTTTGTATGGCTTTGTCGCTTCTATGAGATAGCTTAAATCGTAACACGATCTTTTAAGTTATTTGTTTTGCTGTTTTCATTGTGATACAGGAGACGATTTTACATGATTTAATTTTATTTAGAAGACTTTTAGTGAAGATTTTATTGATTTTCACTAGTTATAATTTGCCTTTATTTTTCTCGTTAGTAATATGTTATCAAGATCAATTAATATAAGACCGGTGCTTGTTTGAGATAACATGGATGTTTAGAACGTGTGCAAGAGAAGAGAACAAAACCCGAACTAATAACGAAAATACTATTGAAAATAGAGACAAAAAGAACAGAAAATCAAGATTAAATCGTATAAACTTAACCTACGTAAGTTATTACTGCAAATATACGCCCCATTATCAGTATTCACCTCAAGAGCAGGTATCTTAGCAGCCATTACCCTACTTACTAAGTATGGCTTGTTAATATAACAAATTGGTGGGCAAGCCGGCACCAGTACCCTAACATTACCGGCTCAGCACTGCCAATGATAATTAGTACGTGACACTTTGCTGATTACATAGACTGGGTTATGATCTAGACGGAATCGGTATTAAAGTATTGATAACTTTATGTTTTTTTTTTTGTTTGAATGACTCCCGCTTTAGGGGGTGTAATTCTTGTGTCGCGCGGGTTTCGCTAACATTCTAGTCACATGCACAAAGACACTCACACTCAGAACAAACGATCGTTTGAAAGAACGCGGGGATAGAACCGGCGACACGGTGGGTTTGAAATGGTGACACAAAATGTAGTAGCTATCGCACAGGTTGGAATCAATTTTAGGGGCCCGAAAAAAAGAGGCATCCAAATATGCTGCTCGCCTTACAAATACATTACATTCGGGATGTTCATGTATCATTGATTCATGAGCTTTATTTTAGGATCTTTTACGACGAACGTTACCTTATTTATTTATTTATTTATTTATTTAATAGTTCATGTACACAGATACACACACCTTAATGGGGGTTCTACTAGTAGTTGCCATATAAATACATTAGATAGGGATAATTACAAGCGTGTAATTTTCTCAAGCTGGACAGATCCCTCACGCAGCTAATCTATAGTTGATCCAAACTTTCAGATAATACCAGCCTGTACATATCCCAATGCTGGCCAAAGGCCTCACACAGAAGTATTGAGCATCGAAACAGTTATCTAATATTATGTAACCCTGGTCGTAACCATTAACGGTGCACTCTTGAAGCTGCAGTATTCGTACTCGTAAACTTATAAAGTGCCTGATTAATATTGGCTAGTACAAGCTTACGTATCGCTTTGAAGTGTATAAATGTTAATGGCTGGAGTTCATTCATGTTCGCACTTCAAATGTTTGGGCTAATATTTTTACTGTTGTGAATAATGATGGGAAGATTACGGCTGTATGCTGTTTGGTCAATTTAATAAAGATGTTCATGCGTTTCAAATATTTGCTTTAGATTACTATAAGTTAGTTTGGATCTAATATGACTTTTTGTTTTAGGTGTGTTGTGCCAGAAATATGTAATTATGTTATGTGACTTCGTCACACGATAATGGCAGAAATTGCTGAAACTGAAGTAAATTATAATATAAATACTTAAAAAGATCCATTTTAGTGCTATATTATTTCGATCTTAGCATGATTATGGTATCTAAACTAGATCAGAATAAAATGCCCAAAAAGCAAAAAAAAAAATTGGCAAAAATTCTGGAGTACAAAATAAAACCATTGCACAGTTTTGAATAAACATTTTCAATTAAGAGTTGATGAGTCAATTGTGATCGCAAAAAAATATTTGGAAACCCCCGTACGAATGAACTGAATAGGTTTTTTATGACCATATGACTAACTCGTTCCTCATGGCAACAGAACTATGTGTTACTTAGATACAAGTCAGTTTTTTTTTAAGTGCTAATTGAAACCAGCATTTAAAAAAAACTGAAGTTCGCAAAGTTCCGTTAGTGGTGGCCAAAGTATTGATGAAAGAAAAGAAGTTAGTTAAGGTGATATAAATTCAGAAGTTTATAAGCTTTGGTTTAAGTCTTTCGTCGGCACTTACAGAGAATTTATATCTGCAAAAAATAGTTAGTAATCTACATGATATGACACGTAATTTGGTTTAGTCATAATTTTTCTATTGGCATCACATAACATAAAAAATCCCCAATCACCTCCAATTCGTAGGGATATAACCATTTTACTGCTTTATTTTTAATAAAAGAACATTAGAAAAAAAAAAATTATTATTAAAAAAACAAAATACCCGACTGCACACTAAAAAAAGAGTAAAACAAGCCCCACAATAATATTGATCAATCAAATGCTAAAAACTAATTATGTAATACCGTTTAAACAATACCTATATTAAAATACACTACAATATGTGTTCTTAATCGATAGTTAAATAAACAGAAACTTATTTTGAATACAAATTTACTGAATATAATTTATAAATGTTGATGGAAAGCATCGCAGGCGGGGACCAACAGAGGCTTATTTATAGTCATTTCGGTTGTGCACCATTTAGCAGAATTTTCGTTGGTGGCGGTCAAGGTGGTCCCCGCCTGCGATGCTTTCCATCAACATTTATAAATTATATTCAGTAAATTTGTATTCAAAATAAGTTTCTGTTTATTTAACTATCGATTAAGAACACATATTGTAGTGTATTTTAATATAGGTTTTAGAAAAAATATTATCCTGTGGGACTTTTAGGATAAAATGTATCCTATGACACTCCCGTAATCAAGACAAATCTAACGATACCTCATACATCAAAATCCATCAAGCCGTTTAGGCTACAGGAGGTCACAAAGGAAAAGACATACATACATACTTACATACACTCGAAAAACATTACCCTCCTTCTTTGGCAGTCGGGTAAAAATCTACTGCTTTGCAGTACATAAGAAAATGATTTGGTTTGGTTACTTTTTAATAAAATATGTCTGATTTAATAACTATTTAAAAATGCGTCCCGTATAAATACTGCATCTATATCACCCCTGCACTCGTCCAAATGCACAGGGTCACTAGCGAGAATACAAGCCTTAAGTGAAATAGTCAATTATACTGTTAATAACCTTAGGCATTCTTCGTAAAAAAACTACCTAAATTGATCACACAGGATACCCCTTTAGGTTTTGATTACAAGTTTGATTTTTACACAGCTTTAAGGGATTGTAGACCTAAACTAATTTATCAAATAGATAAATTTCATTTATCTGTGTTTAATTTAAGCTTGATACATACCTCCTTGTGTTTTCCAGAAAAAGGGTCTTGATTAACAGACAGTGGGCTTGGTGAACATGGCAACGTGGCAACAAAGTGATCCTATCAGGCTTCAGGTAAAAAACGTAGTAAATAAGTACACAAAACATCTTAACTAAAGTGTTAGGATCCTGTGACAGCCACTTTTCATACTCGTAAATAAACTTACAAATTATATATTCAAATCGTTGTAATGTTTAGCAATTCAAATGAAATGTACACGTTTTATCAGTCATAATCTGCGCGGCAGTACCCGGCTCATTGATGTCAAGACCACAGATCCTCAATCATCCCACAACCGTCCATTACAATCAATCTCTGTACTAACTAAGCCACGTTTGGCGCGAACCACCATTACGTCTTGTTCTACCATGGATGTTCGATCGCTTTTCACTTGGAATAACTCGCGAGATACCCTTAGGGTCAGGGATACATTTTTGCCCCATTTTTTGAAGTCTTTCCCAATCTAAATCTGTTGAGGATAAAAAGATTCGACAACTGATTTTCGTCAAAAAATCTAAAAACCATGCCAGATTTCATTACCAACCATGAAAATTTTAACAATATCATAATTATGCAAAAAAATAACCCATATCCGATGTAATTTCTTTATTCCATTAGCAAAAAGAGGAAGGGAAGATATCCCACTTTCCTACCATAGGGTGAGTTCCAATAGTACCTGATGTCGTTCGTACGAGACAGGTTCAGCCAATCATCGTTTAGATAGCTGTCATTAAGATATGTTGGTCACCAACCCAACAGCTTAACAGACCTGTAATATATAGTAAAGGTAGATCATGTGTGAACGATACTTCCACTGCAAATAAGTGAGGTCGTGTCGTGATGAATGTTGGCTTTAACTGAGAATTAATGAACGGTGGAAGTCAAGAGTCTTGGGGCCATGGTGTCAATATATCAATGGTCGATGTATTATCAATATATGACACAACAAAAAAAATCAAAACATCGTAAAATGCGCTGAAATTGTATCTTTAGCCACGAAGAGTAAAATGAAAGATTAAGAACAGAATTTCAGACTGAATGGACGTCGGTAAATAAGCTTATTACAAAGGAGATTATCAGACTGGCGCCTGATTCGTGTACCATCCATATAAGTGCATAATACTGAGATCGCAATCCAAAGCAGACTAATTTAACAATATCCGTAGGTGGAAATCGTGTTAAAATTTCGCTAAGACACCGGTCGTGTAAACAGCTTAACTCCAAACTTAGCTCGAGCTTAACTTAACACCCAGATTTTATATCCTGAAGATCAGAAGCTGGTGTTAAGGCAACAGTAGGGAGTTTACACAATAACATGGACAGTGTTTATTCAATATTTAAGGAGCCCTTTGAAGTTATTCCTAAACCTGGTATTATCGGACTTATGTTCTACGTAGGTTAGCATTATGATAACAATTTGACATTTACAGCACTTTTATTGCGTAGCATTAAGGTCGATGTTTGTTATGGATTTTGCCATATGAGGACGACCTGTGAGGTTCGCCGTACTAAAACTTTCACTTGGGAGCTAAGTGAGAAGTATTAAACGGTCTTTATGAGGTCGGTGAAGTGAATCCTTTTTAGATTGCTTGTTTGTTGTGCATAAAGTTTGGCTCTGGGAATTTTTGTTTAGAATGTAAACAGATAATTTTTGATTTCTGTTTGCAGTAAATGCCTAATCACTCATGCGTCTAAATTTGTATCCATTGTTCTGATTATTAAGACGAAAAACAGACAAAAATAAAGTGTACACTGTACATTTTTGGGTTCATCGTATTAACCTAACCTAATTGACTTTCGGTTTCTAATTAAGTTAAATCACTTAGCAACACATTGTAAACAAAAAACAAAGAATCACGAAACACCCCAACATCAAAACAAATGAGGCGAGCAAACAAAAAGTCAACAGTAAAAAGTAACAAGTCAATCCCTGGGTCCAACCAGATCAGTAGCTTTTAAAACGCCAACTTTATTGGGACCAATTTTTACATTTGACATGTGACAGGACGCAATTAGGCAGGTCCCTTGAGACGCCCTCGAATGTGGGGAGACCGCCAATATACAAATAAATGATTTTCAAGAGCCGACAGTCAGGGCTTTTACCCTAATTGTCACGTCCGTTAATCTTCTGGATCACCCTTTCGTTAAGTTTGACGGTGTGGGATTATTTCTGTAATTAGATTCGTTTTGAAGTGGCTTTGAGGGGTATACTCGTACTTGGTTGGAGTACGCTTGACGCGGAGAGCTCTGGAGGGTCCACTTAGTTCGATGATATGCTATAGATGTCTTGTGGATGAGCCTGGTTATTGATACAAGCTTGGAGTAGGTGCTTTGTTTCTATAGGTTTGTTGTAATGCATAGGTATTGTGGTAATGTTTTCGTATTTTAGAAAGGCATTAATTTATTGATTATTGAAATGAAACTACTTTTACGGATTTTATCGCGGTTTAATTTTAGATTTTAGTTCCCGACGTTTCGTTATTGATTATTCTAGATTTATTAGTAGTTGTTTGGTTCAGTAGTTTTATATTTGAAGTCGGCTGAATGTTTTTGTTGTTGCAGTCAAAGGAACACATATAAATGATGTTAATCAGAAAAGTTAGGGAAGCGGCGTCTGTGACCTAATTTGATTGCTATTAACATTAACTTGAATGAAAAATTAAGTAACTGATTTTAAAAGTGGCATCTCAGAAACCTGACTTGTACACAAAGTTAGTGTACATATTACAGTACCATAAAGATTATAAACGTTAGAAGGTGGCACATTGAATGGAGTGAACCAAGCTAGAAACCTATAATCACCATTAACCATGCTCGCTAATAGTTAAGTGCCTAATAGCAGTATAAGGTATAAACACAAGTAAAAGGCGTTACCGACACTCGTATAGAAAGTGCTTAGTTTATTGAGACGAGTAAAACCTTATTACCTCTTTAAAATACAAGGAATTAGAGCATTCATATGATGCCGAGACAATATGAGGTATCGTTTTTTATTATTTTCCTATTCGCATTATTCCAGGATTAAAATTTGCTTTTATAGATTATTATTCCATCGAGCTATAGGTGATTTTACCTCTGATCTTTAACTAAGTTTCTGCTATAGGCTAACAAACGAATACATGACTGAAGTTAACAACGTCAGCTGCTAATACAGTTTTATTTTAACAAAGCTTAGGTGCGAAAAATAAAACAAACATAAGGCGCCTTCACACATCACCTGATGCTAAATGGCGAAGAAACAGTAATTTAAATAAAGGAATTCTTTAATTAACAACAGTTGATACTAAATTCTAAGATCCGTTTGAAGATTAAAACAATTTAGCTAAACTGGCTCTAAATATACACGCATTTATTCGCAAGTATGTGGCAATTTGTGATCCTTTTAAGCTCAATTAGCGATTGACCGGCCGAGTAGATAGAGTAACAGGATTTTTAGAAATCAGTACAAAAATAAAGAATCCATAAAATTCTTCGTCGGGTAGAAGCCGTGGGGTCAGGTAATTATTTGACAAATCACATTGCAGGTAACATTGCTGATTTATCAAGATTAGGAATTTAATCTTATGCTGCAAATGATTTGATTGCTTTGGAAACTTGTGCATCCATGACAATATTTCGTTCAAATCCTGTGTTTAGCATATTATCATTGCAAACAGAACTGACGAAATTTTTAAATGTGCAAAAAATACGCTTTCTCTGAACGGTGATGCTGTGACCCATAACCGAAGTTTATAGGATACTTTATTGTCCCTGCCATTTTCCAACTCTTAAAATTCTTACTTTTCTCCCGATTGATATCCAAAAAGATTTTCGTAACATTTTTGTTACAACAGAACCCAACATCCGCGTCATTCAAACCTTAGTCTTTTAATCTCGTCGCGAACAATAGGTCTGTGTTGGAAGTGGAACGAGGTAGGTAAACAAACTGTTCTAGAATTTACACAATCGTAGGGATTCTTAGCGTTACGGCTATTGCGTCGTTTGTGTATTAGAGTAAGTATATCTATTTATTGATGTTTTAAAGCTGGAATTTATAGATTTGCCAATAAATGAAATAATATCTGGAATATAATGCACGGATTATGGAGTATGGTTTCAAATTGAGTCGAGACAAGTGATCTCTTCCAAAAATTACCACGAATAATACTTTTTTGTTTGATATCCATCTTTTGGGCAATGTGAATTTTTGGCATGAGGATAAGGCGACGTATTGTGAAAAAAAAAACCATAAAATTGCAGATTGACAATTTGGAAGAAACACTAAAAGATCTCACGTATATTTAGGTACTCCTCCAACGAACAGAACCGACAGAAATCCATGAAACATGTGTTTGTTTCCTGACTGATACAGAAACATTAATTAATTTCATAGATGCTCACATAAATAACTTGACATTGCGGTGACAGTCGCGTCGGCATACCCCACGTATCTTCAAGACGCGACGGGTTTAATTTGGGGTGAACAGAGCAATGTAAATAACGATTAATTCATAACGTCATTTGATGTTTTGGAGTATAAAAGATTTATTTAAGAGGTATTTCATATCTAAAATATTTTCATGAGATGTTAGTTCTCACGGATCGAATACAGGACGACCTAATTCATAAAGGAAATACAAATAGTGTTATCTATTGACAATCAAAATAAATCAGTTAATTCTAGATTTCAAAATATTAATACAAACTTGGCGGAACTGTCACAGATTTTAATCGCGGTTTTATGTAGGAATTCAGGTAACGATAGCTTCGATCTAAATACCTCAGTTTGCATTCGATTCTAATTACGATTATGTCATATCGATAACGAATAACATAGCGAGTATCGATATCTGGGTACTGGTGCTGAGTGCTGGTAACCCATCCAGGATACATGGTGCCTTAATTAGCCATTACGAGAGACGGTATGGCTTATTTTGTAACAAGGTAGAAACTAAACGAAATTATTGACTAATGGCACACTGGCAAGATATAGTTTGATGGCAGCTTTTTATTGTGCACGGAAATAGTTAAACATAAATGTGAGGTTTGAAGAATAAGGATTCAAGAACGAGAAGCAGGAAGCTCTACATGAGGATTTTGATTTTATGAATTCCCAAAATCTCATCGATTGCTTGACAGTCCTCGTCTACCGAGATAGCCAAGTGGTTGAGGTCACGTTGTCGCAGTTTCGTTCTCCGCGAACGACAAGTGTTTGTTTCATCCACGAATGTTTGCGAAACCCCAGCGACACAGTGATTAAATTCCTAAGTTCGAAAGTTGCTTTTTAACCAAAAAAATGTTCGCATGGCGCCAAAATACACACGCACGATCATACAAAAATTCTTAAACCAAAGGAACTTCACGCGGAGACAAATAGCCGGTAGAAAATAATTTCTTATTCACACATACAATCACATTCTTCATTTAACTCGTACGTTACTTAATTACTAGACCGGTATTAATGTATGTTGCTTCACTGTAAATCAGTCAAAGTCTGTCGGAGCTGCGTACGTCAGGCGCAGGGAAAACGCGACGGTTCAACGTCGCAACTAATATTATAATCTTCTTTTATGCATTTTGTATGGTTTAGTCAGAGTATATTAATTTGAGTTATTTCAAATGTGGTTTTTAGTTTTTAGATAGGATTTTTTTATAAAAATCAAAGGAGCAAAGCTATTTTTGAATTAAATTGAACTAAGCTGAGTTAGATTGTATAAATAGTTCAAAGCTGTTCTATTCAAATAAATAAATGAGTGAATGTTAATCTTTCCAGTTTATAATATAATCCAATTTGTTGAGAGCCGAGGAAAATCGATAAATCACAGCGCGTTCTGCATGATGTTTGATAACACTTTCACCGCAGCACAACAATAAATCAAAAACCACGGTGATGACAAGTGAGCATCATAAATCTTGCACCACATAAAAATATTTAACCTACCCACGTTTTTATTAAATTTCGAACATCGATTATAACACGTTGCAGACGATCGTCTATTAGTAGTTACGTCACTTGATCGTCGATAAATCGTTGGTGGTGTCGAATGCGCCCGCGCAGCCGTCGGAGCCACCGGCGCGGCTAACTCAATCAAAATTCCTACTGTCTATAGCCGCCCACTGACGGCAGTTTGCTTATTCTAATCACTTCCTTGCTACCGTATCGTTGATTACTGGATTCAGGAAAATCGAGCATATTAATCCAAGTAAGGATTTGCAGCTCGTTTTGTTCCTGCCTACGGGAAGGAGAGATGTTTGTTTAAATACTGAAAATAGAATGTTCAATTTCGAAAGCGGTTGTAACTGAGATATAGATAAGGATAATTCATGAACGGCGCATTAGTCTTCCACAAAGTATTTAAGTAAGCTTGTTTAATTAGTTGTAATTTAATTTAGTTGTTCCAAAACATTTGGAAGTTGTTGACAGAATCATAGAATAGCAGAGCCATTTTCATTCATTTTCTTCAATTACCCCATGAATTTACTTCATAGTTTTTTCTTTAATAGATTGCATAAAGTGACCACAACCTCAAAATTGAAGAATCAACTTCAACAATATTCTAATAAACCCCAATGACCTTAACTAGACAATATTAAACAGCCATCAGGCAATAGCTTTCACGTCTACCATTTGGCAGGACTATCAACACCTGTAGTCAGAGTGAAAGTCTGACAGTGATCGGTGTAAGGAACCGGCCGGGTGCCGTATCGGACATCACGGGGACTTATCTGCCACAGTACAGACTTGACAGCGAATCAAGTTCGCTCGACCTTCGTGTTTCACCTTTTAGCAGATGTAATGGATTGTAAATGATTTTGTAAGTGCCATTAATTGGTGGTTAAAATGCGTCACATTTATTTCCAGTGGATGGAGGCCGGGCAAACCTTGCCCTGAAAATGGTAAAAATGAGAAGAGGAGGGGGACCACATGGACTTATAATAAAGAGAATGACGATTAGAAACCTAATTGTCAATTCGTAATCTGAATTACCGGCAAATTTAGAGTAGAATTACATCAATACATTTGGCATCTTCCTTTAAACTTTGTATTGACATGAGGGAGTGGATCGGGGTAGCTAGTATAAAAAGCTGCTCCACCAAGCTACTGATAAGGAGGACTTTAACAGGCTAACTAACAAGCTATTTAACCTTCACTGTTTGTAGCAGCATCGCTAGAAGAAGAATCTTTGCATGTCCTGATATAAAATGGCTTTAATATAAGTTATAAGCTCCATTGTTGTGAACACAGGTCGTGAACTATATCTAATATTTTATTTTTGAAGATTTTATATTTAGAACATCATCACGTATTCAGATTAAAGGACCAGTGTGAATTATCACACTCGTCCTTTAATCAATGTGATAATCATATTCGAGATGTAGTTGAGTTAGCAACTAAAATTTAAAATTCAGTTTCTTTAGTTAGTATCTACATTTGTGACTCAAAGATTAACAATAAGATACGTTCAAGCGTCAATAATATTTACTCACTTCTGCTGGAAACCGTGACATCGTCTGAACAGGATTAGTATTTCGAGAAGCTTATGACATTAAAATTATCTCATAAATATTGGTCACATTTGAAAAATATCTCACAATATTGATGTTTGACGTTTCTAACGTAGATAGTAGATTTCTTCGCACTTGTGATTTTGGACAATTCATACAATATATTTATAGATTTCAGCCTGTGTTATTCTGATGTAGAACCTATATTATTTATAAAGTAACATTAAAATCCATTCAGCAGCTTTTACGTGAAAGAGTCACAAACATGCATCCATCATTCATTTTGCTTCATGTTTCGAAAAGCGATGCAACATCAACAAGACCAGTAGTCTCTTTACTAAATAACCGTTGAACTACCGTAAAACACGCAACTACACCTTTTATCTAAGAATCGGTAATTAAATGATTTTCTTTATTGAATGTATAGTGGTCGTTGACAAACTACGCACGGGTAGTCGCTGGCCGCACGATTCTCGAGATTAACTTTAATTAATTCGTTTCGTTTACACAACCATAGTTTAGGTTTGTTGTTGACGGTAAACGATTGGGTGTCGATCGTAGATTGCGCGCTGTAACGTGAGTAATGGCCTTAGGGATGAGGTAAATGTATGTGTTTTATAATTACTCTTCGAATATTTAGATGAGTTGTAAATTTGCGTGTATGAAAATGTTTCATGTAATGTTCTTTGTACGTATATTGTATATGAAGAAAGATGTTTAGACATCTTCATCATTAGCTTAGCCTTTTCCCAATTATTTTAGGGTCGGTTTCCAGTTGAACCGGATGTAACAACTAAGCTCCATTGTTTTACAAGGAGCGACTGCTTACCTGATCTCCTCAACTCAGACACCTGAGCAACAGGATACTTGTGAAACTGGTAATCAGATTAGACCATTTCCAGTAGTTGTGAAAAATTACCTAAAACAGAAGAAATAACGGTAAAGTTATGATGGATGATGGGAAGAACCGTGGACGTCTTTAATTTTTATCATCTTCTTAATCTTTTCCCAATTTTCAAACTTTCGTAAAAGTTCGGGTAAAATTAGAATTTTAAGATGCATAGAGGCTTCTTATGACAGCTTGTCATAATTTCATCATAATATTTATAATACCTAAATGTACATTTAATATAAAATCTGGACACAAGGAAATGGAAAACAGCCCGTCAATTATCCTAATCACTTTATCTATCTACGCAAAGAGATAGAGCTGATTACACCGCCTCGGAGGCGGTGGGCCGCAGAGACGTGCGCGTGCGCCGGCGCCCTGTATACTGCGCATCTAAATTGCTTTAACACGAAGCTCGCACTTGATCGTATTACAATTAATTAGACGGTTTTGAAGGAATGCGGATTTGTCACTTATAATATGTAAATAATACTTGCAAATTCAAAAAGCCGTATCTATTGAAATTTAGCTATCACTTAGCTTTAGTATCATTTTAGGAGACAATTCTGTATAGCGTTTGGATCCAACGAGAATGAACATGTACCTATACTAGTAAATCACACTGATATTAAACATCTGAAAAAGAAGAAAAAATAATATTCCATCCACGTACCGACCGTTAATAGCTTGACTATCAACTAACTAACTACAAACTAATTAACTAATACTTACTTTATACTATGTACTCTAAATCCAAATTACGTGAAAAGTGACGTTCACAGAAAGTTCGATCCAAGATATTGGTGATATAATTAGTGAATAAGAGACTGTCTGTCAATTAGTCCTCATTAAAGTAAACACATTGGGGGCGCCGCTCGTGATTACGTGGCGCCCGCAGATGGCTGATCGAGATTAGATGGCGAGGCTGCACGAACAGATCGCACTTGACCGAATTAGAGCTACGGAACTAAAGGATTTCGAATTTTGCAGGTTGTTCAAAAAAATGTGATAAATGTGCATGAGATAGGTCTTAAACTTAATGTTTGAATCCCATAGTAAGGTATTTCAATTACACCTTGTGTTTTACAACTCAGCTTCAGAACAAGAGTTTGTGGATGACGCAAATTCTTATCGTAACACCGCACAGAAGGTTTGATATGACCAGGCTATCCGTGCAGTCAAAATATCAATTCCTATGTATCTTCAATATCTATTGTGTTGCTTTTTGTTATTTAAAAAGCCAAATAACCTTGCGATGTTTAAAAACTCGGTAATTTATCGTCATCATTTGCTGTCGTTGGTGAGAAAACCAAGAAAAATTCAAAGCATGCAGCAACGTGGGTTAGTCATACCGCATGTAAGGCATTGTTAGGGTGTAACTCACATAATGTAAGCACCGTTGTATATCCTGAGGTCTTTGATTGGTGACTACAATAACACCGCCCATATTATGGGTGACATGTGGGCAGATCGTAAAACTGATGAAACTCCCCATAACAATAGAAGTCTGATTTATATAGAATACGTGAGAGGTCGCCAGTTAGATTTACGTGACTTTGAGTCCCTGTTCGTAAATATTTTGATGTGATTGTAAAAGTTGAATTGCATCATAATAAATGCCGATAAAGGTGTTTAAGGTAATTCGTCGTTTGCAGTTATTTTGCAGATAAGCTGTGCAGTTACTATGACTCCGCCGACAATTGTTTCCATCGATGTTAAACGTGAGTTTTATTGTCACATAAGGAAGGAATTCCATGTTCTATGGTGTCACGTGTCAATATCTGCTTGTGGTACAGGCATGGTGCTACTATCTTCGCTGGAAAACCAATCTCTGTACGGTATGCGGATACGTTTGAATATACTAGTTACAAATAAAAAAACAATGTCCTGACCGGTATCGTCCATAGCAGCTAGTGTCTCGAGACACCAGCCAGCTGCGTAGGACATATTATAGGAGCGCAAGAGCGCTAACATAGATTAACTCTCTTTTTATAACACTACCCTGACAGGACGGCAATCCATTTCGCCGCCTTCCGGTTCACGAAAATCAAGATCTTTATTTCTAATAAATAACCTTATTAACATTTTGAGTCCTTTGACTTGGTAGTTCTGCGATCTTACCAATAGGCTCCCAAATGAGTGCAAATTTTTATCCACGAATGCTTGTCCAAGCGACACAAGGATAAATTTACTCTGCGGTACGTTCACACCGTTCTCGCCTGAACAGTACCTCAATGTTTGTATAATAAAATCCTAGTCATTTTAATAACAGTTACACAGATGAGACGGTATTGTCTAACAACCTCGTCTAACGGTAAAGGAACGCTCACAGCAGGTGGTGATTAAAATGCAATACGCTTCCCTCGACAGGTGATAATGCATTTGTTTATACTTGAATAAGATTAGATATTATTTGATATGACGATCGCTCTGAACAGATAACCTAGAACATAGATGAAACGAAAGGTGAAAGCCATGGGCGATATTAAATTGTATCAATGCAATGTAAGTGGTAGATGATACAGTTTAAGGCATTGATATATTAAAAAACCCGTTTATGGTAAAAATAATTTGGAATTATTCAGTACCGAATATCCATAAATTTCATCAGCGTTAAACGACTCTAGAATAATTAATTGACGATTAAATCAATCCAACAGCACGAATCCGGTGTTTTTCCAACTTTAACAACGCTTCAGGATACAATTATCTGGGATTAGCGAACACACACAACATCTATTATTTATCAAACCACACTACATTTCCCGAACATTACTTATCACTGGAACCTTTCCTTTCTAACTTAAAAGGCAGATAATAAAATACCTAGTTCTAAATATAGGGACGTATATCGGGGAACACACGCATGAATTTAGAAACACTAGAACACCAAGGTTTCTCTGAGATACGTCCGTTTAACAAAATACACAAGAGATACACACTCGATATTAGAACTATTCCCACACCATTAGACTTGTAGTGCCACAAATGAAGGAAGGAATGGATATGGCATTAGTTGTCTGACTAATGTGGAGCTAAGCGTAAGAATTTTTGTGTAATTTTTTGAGGATAGGTGATATTTGCTGATCTTATTTGGGGTTAAGTAAACGACTTTGATGGATTTATAAAAAAAATCACTGCTTCTTTAGTGTTCTTTGATTGTATCTTGTATTTTATTTATTTGTATTTATCTTTAATTTTTGATTTTGATGTTGGTATTTTCCTCGTCATAATATTCAAACCCATCCACCATTTAGAAGAACTCACTTTAGGCTTACTATTATTTGACATAATAACGTAATCCCTCACAATAAGAGACACATACTTTCTAAGATTTTCACCTATCCTGTATGAGATACCACATCCAAACCAAAAAATCGTTCACAGCTACACATATGCGATCGTTAACACGAGCCAACAACTTCTTTGGGATCGTAACTCGCTAGATACCATCAGGACCCGCGTGGGCGTCGACCAGGGTGGAAAATGCACCGCGATTGAGCCGCAAACTTGCCCACAGCTCCGACTGACAGGAACATGAGCACAGAATCGGGAACTTATGACGCCGTGTATGTGTAGCACCTATAAATTTCGGTATTAAGATAAGGAAATTTCGTGGCCAGCCATCTACGTCCCGTGATGTAGTGGAAACAACAATGGTAACCCATTTCCTTGTTCCTCAACACAATATCCGAGCTTTAGGGAATTTATTTATCTTACCGACGCTTTTTAAATCTTCGTAAAACATTAAATGTCCACATCCAATTAGAAGAAGCGTCGCGGCTTATTTAACGTATCTTTTTACAAGTATGTTAAAAAGATTCTTGCTTAACATCTACTTCGTTGGCTTGAATTCTTGCTTGTTTGTGTGTAATCGCAGATTGAATATAAAATACAGGCTGCATATTATAACCATGATTCCAGCATGATCTTCGCATTATGCATATCTCGTTTCCCTGATAACTTCAATGATAGAAACTAAGCGGGCATTAAGAGTGGGCGCATAATTGCGAATATTTTGTCTCGAGGCAGCTTTATCTTGAGATATGAATCGAAAACGATTATTGTCGCGTTAGACTGTGATAGGCTATAATTGTAATCTGAGTTTAGTATGCAAATGTGTAAAGACGAGTCGTAACTGCTAAGTGGTAAGTGATACATAACTTTATACTTTGTTTTGTTTTCATGTTGCCGCAGACAGTTCTGACAAACGACTAGCAGGATCCCAGTACTACTAATGTACGCTGGACCTAAGTGCGTGCGCACGAACAATCAGTGTGATATTGTAGGATCGCGTGCGTCCATCCTTTATCTTCTACAAGGTGTTAACGCGGGTCGGAGTCATGACCGACCCTAAAACGCCTCATTAGCATTGAAATACAGCTTCAGCTATGGAACGGTAATCTACATTAGGGGTCGCGCCTCGCGAACCGGTGTCTGGCGAAATTTACATTCATGGGAATCGCGTATCATGGCTAGGGTTATCACGTGCCCCCTTTAAGGTATGGCGCTCCATTGCAACGGTGCCTTTACTCCGGAGATAGGTCTAGTATTAGCGCACAGCGATGACAAAGTGTTGACTCAGTTTATAAGTGGTCAGCGCCGCGGTGATACGAACGTGTTTTCATGGAATGTAGATTTAATTTAATATAATATTTTAATCATTACATCTGGACAAGTATGCTCTTTTATGCAATGTTTGGTTGTTTACGTAATATAAAAGTATTTTTATAAATTTATGTGATTGCTTGGATACGATAAATATCACTAAACACTTACATCTATACATACATTTTTAATCTTCTTTAAGCTAATTTTTAAACAAATCAATAGATGCACGAATAGCCGAGTGGTTGAGGTCACCACGCCGAGCCCACAGTGCGCGACGTGTCGCGGGTTCGATCCCCGCGTAGGACAAGCATTTGTGTGATTCACGTTTTGAGTCTGGATGTCCTGTCCATGTGATTTGTTTGATTGTAAAACCCCCGCGACACAAGGACTAAATTCCTTACTGCGGTAGTCGTTGAAAAAAAAAGAAAAAAAAAATTGCGTGTGGGCGGCAACGTTTTCCACAGACGGGTGGCATGGATGAAAAAGAGAAAGTCAGTCGTATGGGGTACGATTTTGAGGTGGGCTCTACAAAAGACATCGGGGGAAGGGATAAAGGAAAAGTGTTCACGTAAGTAGAATGGATAGAGTCGGTTATTAAAGACATAATTTAACAGAGAAAAGCGTCAAATGTTCCCGTTCTGTCCAAAGGCGTTTCGTAGCGAAAGTGATCATATTTTTTTTCTGAGCCCAAGAACAAAACAGACATATTTTGCAATCCCTCAAGTTAATTTAGTAGCTCTTCTATGACATCCGAGTAGCAAGCATTTGCATAGTCAATGATGGACTATTAAAATAATATAAATATTTCCGCACCTTATTATTTATTGCCTTAGTGTGTATTGTTGCCTGAATATTGAAATCAAGCGTTAAGGTCATTGATAAGTTCAAATGTCTACTAAACAAATTGCAGACGATGTTTTGAATATTCATGGCTGTGATACACGCAGTTGAGGCACGACAAAGGGTTTGCTTTTGAACACGCTCACTCATATTTATGTGTGGTGAAAGTGAATTATCTTGACATGGTACTAAACTTGTTACGTTTTCAAAACGAGATTCTGGAAAGCAATTATGATTGATGTGGAAGGAATGGTAATTCCCTTCACGTTCTGGAATTGTTTGAATTAATCCTTTCGCAAAGCAAGTAGTGTGAGTATGTGTGTTCCTACCTACCTACTTGAAGACGATTCCACGGTCACTTTTATGTTTTTCTATCGCTTTTAAGAATGTTGGAGAATATTTGAAGGTAATATATGAAGACTGTAATGACTAACTCCTAAAATTTAGTTTTTATATATATCTTGGAAAGTGAGTTAGAAATTTTCTGGTTTTTAAGTGTCAATTAGGACTAGGATTTGTATCAATCTATCTCTTAAAATTATTTAAGAGACAAAACCAGCGTCTCTACTTCTTCGAAAACTGATGATAAAAACGAGGCCACCAACCGTCCTCTTTAGTAAAATTAGGGCACCCAAAAAGTACCTATAGTTACATAAGATCAAAACTATTAAACCACATTTTGAAATTTCACTATTTTTTTCATAACATAACATTACGTTTACATATATGGCAAGTATAATCGACAATCGATCAACATTCGATTCCAAACAATACAAAATCGATAAATCTAATAGCATCGATCTTCAAACAAGTGTTATAGTCTACACGGTCATGATAGTGCAAGTGATGAGAACATTTGTTACGCGGCGTAACGATCGCGATTCGATTCATTGCCGAGTTAGCTATTGTTTACGATAGCAAACTGTTACGTCTGGTTATGTTTCATCATGTTATGTGTATGGGATATTCATTATTTTCTGTTTTAACATAGTTTGAAGTACTATTTGTTGTTTGTTTCCAAGTTTTGCGTTTTGGAATGTTTTTAATTAATTGTCAGATGCTAATAATTACCAACTCCCATTTTGTAGAAAAAAAAACTTTGTCTCCTCATTAAACGTATTTTTTAAAGATGGCGCCTAATATTTTTCGTCATTTACGAGCATTCAAATCACAAGCGAAAAGATATCTAACTACTAGAACAAGCATTTGCGAATCACATAAACAAACCCATTTTCAAACCATAAATAATATTACGTACTGTCAACAATTCCGTTGCCTATAAAAATCTTAGAAAAACAAATGCTTCCCCTTTCTTTCTTAATGTATTGTTTTACTTACAAGATTCACCCTTTACTCAGCATTCCGTTAATGGTCTATAACAAATAGGCATAACTGTCCTGTTGTGACAGAAAATAATGGTTTTATTTTTTACTAGCTTTTCGTCCGCGGCTTCGCCTGCGTCGAGGTCGGTAATATCGCGTTTCCAAGAAAACTCTTCAAAAGTCCGGGATAAAAACTATCCTATGTTCTTTCTCAAGGTCAACTCTATGTCTGTACCAAATTTCATTAAAATCAGTTCAGTGGTTTAGTCGTGAAAGCGTAACAGACAGACAGACAGAGTTACTTTCGCATTTATAATATAATATTAGTAGGGATAGGAATGTAGATGACAAATCGTAAACGTGTACTGAACAAATCGATTTTCGTTTCACGACTTTTGTAGTCTGACATAAAGTGGAAAGTGTTTTTAGAAGTTGTAAAAATGTCAGCCATCTTGGTTTATAGAATCCTTTAATGGAATATTTGTAAAGATATGTAGAGGACATAAAAAATCGTTGATGACATCTATAAAAATAATAAAGACAGATGATATTATCCATTTACCTAAACCACTTCCAAAATCATATTTGATAGAAATTTGTTGGTAGGAAATATTTCTGTCCCAACAATTTATTATCCTCGCCTCGCGTATAGATCTCATTATTTAATAAATAATTTCCATTCAAATATGATTGTTATCCACTTATACCTATTGGAGGTTTAAATTATTTATCATGATTAAGACATAACATTTTTAATGACGGTATTAAATTGTAACATCAGAAACGGTCGTAAAGCTTCACAGTTGCAAATCGGGATGATTAAATGGAACAAATAAACCACTAAGTTCTGAGGTATTTGCCAATATACTTATATGCACATTTTTGACATCGCCCGACTAATTTCAGTATTCCATGGGGTATGTAGCACACGCTTGACAAGAGACATTAAATTGATAAGTCGGATAAACACAATTTGATTTACAAAATGACAATATATCAATGAGATATGTAGCATTTGGTTTTTAGTACTTATGTTTTAACTTTTATAGGTGTCACCAATTTTGTTACCCGATGGCCGATAGCACAAACAGCCTATTGAATTGAGTACTGTTTTGAAAACCTGATGGCGTTAAATGATTTTTGTATGACTTTGCATCCGAAGGAAAGTATCGCCTGCAATGGATGTAAAGGTTTACATATAAAAATAATCAGCTGGGCACAGCCTCTTCTCATATTAATTTCAAATACAGGGTCTAAAGTCACCAACTTGCAGTGAGTTAACATAGTGACCAATATTCGAAGGGCATATATGTCATTGTTTATAAATTGACACAGAGGCACCGATGACACCAGATTATTAAAATATTAAATGTTTATGGTCACAAATTATTCCTCCTATGTATTGTTACTCACACAATGGCACAATACCAATAGCTAATATCATTAAAACTTTTATGTTCTTTTCGCAAAATCACAGGGCAAAGTAACGCTGTGACTCAAATTTGCATGAGTATCGTTTGAGTCATAAATAAAATATGTTTAGGACCTGTTTTAACGTCAAACCATGCAATGTTCTCTATTTAAGTAGGTCATGTTTGTGTACAGTTTTAGTTGTTGAAGATTTTTCGTTGGGCCAACGAAAAAATCTTTTCTACCTTCTCAGTGGTTTGATTCTCCGTCCGTCTGTTTACTCATTGATTGCTACCTACTAAATATCATCAAAATAACCAAAAATAGAAAAAAGGTATTGTCTAAGAAATCATCATCATCATCCACAGCCTTTATTCTCCCACTGCTGGGCAATAGGCCTTCCGTTTCTCGTGCCAATTTCTACGGTCCTGTGCTAGTCTCATCCAGACTCGACCCGAGACCTTTCATTCAGTCCTGTCCTAGAAATCAGCGAATAAAATTAAATACCCAACAGACTTAATGAAACGAAGACGACAGTTTCCATATTAAAGACAAGCATAGACCGTGAAAACATAAAACACACCGATGCCCCAACACAAGACATAAACACGGATACAAACCCAAGCATCCAAGAACATTCTCCAGTCACACAATCAATCATCAACAAAACTAGAACAACAACAAAAAATACATAATCGTGTATGAAATTACACGCTCGGGGCGGCGATTAAGCTTAACTCTATCTGGCACGGTCAATTAGACGGCGTTTATCGTGAAAACGTCTCAATTATCGACCACTGTGTATGGGGTACCGCGACTTATATGGCCCAGTGGTGGTGCTTTAGGGCTGCCGGTGTCTTGATGGTGGCGTTGGATTGGCGTTTTTATTGTGGTTGATATCAATATGAGTTTTGAAAAGTGTTATTTTCTAGTCTCTAAACTTATAAAATGGTATTCTCTGTTTGCTAAAAATCAGACCAAACTCAGATTCTGACGACCACAAAATTTTTGCATGAGGTCATGTTTTATTTTTATGATAATACGCTTGAAATATATGATGATGTTGATCTCATTCGACACAATTCAGTCAAAATTTCATTCAAAATCACTATGACTAGAACCAGAGCCCTATAGGTCACTGTACTTAATCTGGAGCATGTTTCTAGACCGAGTCTAGAGCCTCAGCGCCAACCCTATCCCTTATAAGGAGGGGTGGTGCAAATAACACGCTTGCACCACTTTGATGTATGGCCGTACATTCCGTTTTTCGTTTCGTTTTCCTGCGATTATCATGTGTCTTGTCGCCGAAGTAATAACTAGCTTATAGGAAGTGTTTTTGTAACCGGCTAGTGCTGTGATTAATGCTACAATTATATTTACTTCGATTTTAGAAGTAGAATTCATTTTGTTAAAATAATTATATGACTATTGTTGAAATTGAGACTTTTATGACACCCTTTCTGCTTGCTGCAATATTTGACCTATCTCATGGCATTTTTCAAGGATGTGATAAAGGAATACTGTGTCAATTGTTACAAAACCTGGTCTTCTTATCCCACATAGTAGCTTTAATCTCACTAATAATTTTACATAGATATAAAAGACAAAACCTAATTTTAATAATCGACATTACACAGTTACAGGACAAAGGTAAAACAAGACCGCAACGTGTGAAACTCCGTAACGAATCCGTTGCGGAGCGTTCACACAAATTAGCGTCGTATAAAAATTAGGCAGCGTTCACAATTAACGTTTTGCCTGTAATTAATCACCTTTGAGGGTTCGCCGACGATTTTTACTCACTGGGCTTTTTAGTTAATATCGATTAAGTTTTTCGAATATCAAATCGATTTGAGCATTCGATCCATTTACTGTTGTTTTGTTCGAGGGTTAATCATCGTGAATCTTAATGGGTTTTACAATTGTATTGGTTGTAATTAAAGCTTATTTCGTCATGCTTCGTCAGGGTTAGATGTGATGAGGGGAATTTCGTACAATTAATTGCCCTTTACGTTCCTTATTTGTGTGTAGCAGGAATGTTAAGATTTGAACGAATCAAAAATGTTAACATATTGAAGAACCAGAGAACGGTTCAAAAAAATGATTAGCATAATGAATAGGTTTTCTTAAAATAGTATATCTCTTAGTATTTATACCTTAATTTATAAGTAAAGCTTGTATTTAGGTATCTTAGACCAAACTCCACCATGCCATAATGACTAAGGCATTTAAAATCATTGTGTAGATCATCCTTAATATTGCCTTACTTATACAAAAGAGAATTATAGAAAGGGCAATATAAAACAAATACCTTAATAATAAACATATCTATACCTATATTTCCAAGATTTATTTACCACCAGGTTAAGTCTAGGCAACATATTATAAACAACACTTCCCGTTACGTCAAATCTCTCGATTTAATTCAATCGATTGAGCAACTATCTAAACTTATTATAATAGCGAGATAATTTCAAACCGATTAATCAGTAATGTCACCTCGGGAATAACTATTACGTAACAGTCGTGCGACAACGCCTACACTGAGATAGAAGTATTTATACGTTAGGCCGTGTTCGGACCAAACCTACTTGTATAGACAGCTACTGAAAGTGAGCAGGCTTTCGGTGATCTCCGTGAGAATACTGAGAATGAGAAACACGAAGATTTTTTTAGATTTAGAATATAATCACAAATATTTAAGTCACATGCGCAAAGACCAGAAAAAGAATTCGAGGATCACGCAAATGCTTGTCAACCACAAGGATCAAAAGCGCAACACGTTACAAACCGTAGACTTGGCGTAGTGATCGTTGCCATTTGGCTGATTTTACATTTTAATGTTACGTTGAACTGTAACATTTTATTTGTTATTGTTTCAATATCAGACCCCTTACGTATCGCCCGCGCTCCTGCAAAAGCTCGATAAAATGCAACATCAAAATGATCGCCGATTTGCAAAATAAAATAGAGATATTATTTTTTATATATCGCCTACTAAATTGCATGCATATTAATAAAGAGGAGAGACTATTGTGGCACAAAACAATATGGCGAACGCGCCCAGCGGTTGGTTATTGAAAGGGTGATATAATAAAGCATTTTAGCAAGCGGCTCGTAGTTCTGTTACAAGTAAGAGCTCCAATATATAACCATGACTCTTACTGGTCAACGCCTAACTACGTTTAGTCTGAACCCGGTAAACCTCGATCATGTTATTACCATAATTAAAGAACTGTTTGAAAGTAAATTAAAATGTAACATGCGTTTATTGGGAAGCTTTTCTATTAATTAGACGATGAGATCTTTAAGTTATGTTATGGGGTAATTAATTTCTGATTACCATTTAATGTTCTTACCAATTACTTTTAAATTCAAGTAAACTATTTTTAAAAGAATTAAAGGCTTGTTTTACGGAATAATGTGGTTTTTAGTACATACATACGTAGATAGAATCTATTTAAATTAGAATGATGTACATCACTGAAACATTTATTGATAATTTAGTTTAGTAACGTTTTTTAGGTTTTGTATCGTTTATGATCGATTCGTATTTCGACAGATGATCCAACTCTTCCGAAAATATAGATCCAGCTTCAACTTCATCCAGCAGCAACGGTTGTAATGGTCTTAATTTTAGTGGTGGGTGACAAATAAATAAATAAAAATATTCTCGCAATGAATATGAAGCTTCAGTAAGCTTCTTTAAAAGCCTGTTGTTAAGCTTAGAAATCATTTGCGATTTCTGAGCTTAACAGGCTTTAAAAGGGTGGTACGGAGTTAGCTCAAAACTTTAATTAAAAACTGATAACTAAGGTGTTTGAACTACAGCTAAGCATCACAGTAATCTAATCCTAATTACGTATTGTAGGAAGTTGCGATATTGACAGACATTAACAATGAGCCGAGACAACAAGATAAAGATCAAGTGCAATGGACGTTACAACGTGACAAAGATGGCACACCAGCGTCATTAACGTAATAGAAACAATAATAGTGAAAGTAATATCTTAAAGCGCAGGGAAAGATATGGAGACGGTAATTTAGTATGTGTTAAAAAGTTTAAACAGTGTTAAAATTGTTTCTATTTTGGTTGTTATACTGAAAATTCATTATTTAACAATTATTCAATTTAGGAAAAGCAAAATATTTGATGTTTGTTTGTATGTACGAGTATGTTGCAATGCAAGTTGTACAATTAGTCCACGGCTTTCGGAGGCGTAGTAATTACGAACTTTAAATTAAGTTCATTTTACATGATGATTTTATATTAGGACTAACATGATACTGTGACACAAAAACGCGGACGACGCGGCGACGTAGCACGGACTACAGTTCAGGTTATGTGAGAATACGACTGAGACTACTCACTTCCTGCACCTAAGGCCTTTGTTCTTGCATCTAACAACATTAATTTGTATGCGTTCATTATTAAAAAAAATACTAAAATTTTAATTTGTAAGTCAACTCCTTATCTTTCCCTATACAAGTCCGCTCCCACAGCGTGGAAAACGATTCGATTAGGCGAGCAGACACGGGCAGTCGCTTTATTATCTGGTGGTGGTATGATGAATGGGTGGCGACCACAGGCTGGGACTGTATCTGATGGTGTTCCAAGTCGGGTGACCAGGATATCAGGTGTCCGGCCAACACTTTACGTGTGAGTGTGATAGGATCGTGATTAGTAATTGTTGATGTATGCGATGACGTGGTGGCTTTGAGGTTTGATCTGATTTACTGGTTACACGTTAGCGTTGCGATATCAATTGTTTTAAAGAGCTGTTTAAAGTAGGACAGTTGAATTTTAAAGGAAACTTTATATCTTTAAGACTTGTTTGGGCAGATCAATTTCGAAATTTGTATTTAATTCATGTTTTGCTCACTTGCTGTTAAAGTGAACTTTTATATACGAGCCACAGGTTTCGTATTGGTGTCTGCAATAGGAGTTCGTGAGTCAAAAACATTCCAGTTATATAACCACTAAGTTTCCAAAATGGAGGCTCCTTTTCAGTTACAGTTCTTACTCTATAATTATGTTTTGTCTGACATTCAATTATTCCTTATCGAGACATCAAGCAGCAACTTTAACAGGCCAATAATTCTCACTTACATTTTTATTGCCCATGCAGCTAATCATTGCAGTCATACCTTCACCATATGCCCTAAGTCATCATTAAAACATTTGAACCGACATATCTCGTAGTACAGAATACATACATCAAATTAATATCGGTCGTAAAATCTTCAGTGAAATGTCGGCCCTTTGTCCGTGGAACATACGCAGCCTCTCAATTAAGATAGCAAAGATATGCAGTTTCCTTATTGCTATGGTTTTTTAAGTGCTCGCTTTTATGACTATTGTGTGGTTGTTGGGTTTATGAGCTTTTGTGTGTATATCAACGTGTAGTATGTAGTAATACTGAGTTATTTGGTGCAGAATATTGAATATTCAGATACTAGACAGATTGTTGTACGGTATGCACTTGAATGCCGCCTCATATTCATTTCCGAAGCATACAGCAGGTTTTCAAACAGACGTTTATGCTAATTTGTAATCGTAAAATATGACAATTCATATTTGATTGTCCTTGTCAATCTTAAAATGAACGGCTACAATACTAATCCTTTTTATTTTCAACATATAATATTTATAAACATATTTTTCCTCAAAATATCACCCAAGAATCTTATTCAAAAGCAATTCACAATCGAAAACTATTTTACGTAGGAGTTAGTGATTAAAACAATACTTTAACCAAAATGAGATGTAATAGAATATTTATTTGAGGCACTTTCGCCTTAAATAACAATTTATCAATGGTTACTTCGAAAATAATCAAGCTATCCAATATGAGAGGCATCAAATCTAAATAATCCGGCAATATCCGTGGTTTGAATAAAATCACATCTAAATTCAAATGTCTCAATCTGTTAGAACAAAAAAAGAACTATCACGCTAGGGGCAAGCTACAGGAACATGCAGTAAGATCAGTGAATACGAAACTTAAAGGCAAAAAAAGTAATATGACCTCTTTTAAACTTTTAATACCTAATAATAAATTCAAGTTATATAGGATCCTGGATAGGTGGGTGCAAGCAGACAAAGAAAGATCTCGATGGCGGGCAACTGGGGTAGGCCTATGTCCAGCAGTGGACGAAGGTGGGCTGATGATGATGGTGATGATCTTAAATCCGTACAGTATAATGACCTAATTATATATTCACATGTAATATACAACGGTTGCAATAAAATGAAATTTTCTCATCATTTATATTGGTTTTGATATTTTTATTGTATTATTTTGTTAGTCTACAGCTTATTGCTTATTGTCCGGTGTACACCGTAAACGGAAGAATATTCTAGAACCACACTTTCTCGGAACAACTTGACTACACCATATTCTTATTCATATCCATATTTATTGTATAACTAGTACTTCTGTACATACCTTCGTAGTGGCAACATTTAAGGGATGTACCCATAACGGAACATAAAGCGTTTTTATATGATAGCTTTATTATTTTATTAAAATGTAAATTGTTGACAAGTGATGTTTGTGTGACGGGTCGCCGCGGGCGTTGCCGGAGAGGAATATGGAAACCTTTGAATATATAACACGTCGTGTACAAATTGAACAAACTGTGTATTGTGTAAGGTAACTGATGATTTTGAAGATTAAGAGCTGGTGTGTGGTTTTTGAGTTTTATTGGAATTAGTACTTGTAACATAAGGCACTTTAGGCCAGTGCCTAGGGGCCCACTACGACCAGGGGCTCACCACTATGACTAGGGGCCCAGCAGTCAGAACTCCCGATGAAATAAAAAAACATGTGAAACCACGGTAGAAGCCCACATTATTGACACTATGCATCTAAGAAACAGCTCGTTAAATTTTCCACTTAAAGAAAATAACTTGAACCCCCCCACTCCTTTGTTGCCTCGAGGCCTCTGGGCCCCTATATCCGGCCCTGAGTATCCCTTGAGATTTTTATTAGGTCTTAATCAAGCAAGTTAGCCTATAGCGGTCTACTGCTGGACATAGACCTCCCGCATGTCGCGCCAAAGCAATTGTTCCTCCGCTTTTGGCACATTTGCATATTTGAAAAAAAGAAGTCATTAAATGTGAATATTCAACTTGAATCTTCTAATTTAAGAACTTCTTAAATAACACCTCTTTACCTGATTCACTCAATCATTTGTTAATACTTATATAAGGTTTCAAGTTTATCGTAGATCATATCACAGCCGGCAAGTATTGTTTTTGGATCAAAACAAAACTAAAGGAATAAGAGAAAGTTCATGAAGTAGTTTCTAGCTATTAATAATTTTAATTCACATTTTTAAATTCTACTTTTACTGCGAGAAAAAGTAGATACTTATTGTAGATGTAACTTTTTACTTGAACTTTGAGGCATTTTCTATTCACTTATACTCTCTATACCTACTTATATGTTGTTATACTCAGATAAATCTGAAGATTTTCTATAATTGGTTTTTTAAACATCTTCCACTTAGGTACAATTATAACTATAGAAAACTTACTCTAATCTTTACAAAACATAAAGCTACGTTCCAGCGATCACTTAGATATTACCACTTAGATACGAGTATATGGTAATAAGTATAACATACATATAAATAGAAATAGCGTAACATCATACATGGCCTTGATCTTGGCGCGTTGTTGTATATCACGTGACCTTAGGGCAAATAACTGTGTTGTTATGCAACAACACCAATACTCGGGTACGTCATTAAATTATATTAAAACATATATTGAATGGCATAATGCGTGAACGAACCATTCGTAAACATTACATAACATAAAGAGCAAATTTTTAGTTGTGTTTCAGCTTGAAATTTTCAACACTATTAATAATCGATTAAGTTTTGTTAAAACAAAATCTAAGGAAGTCTCTTTCTATAATTCTAAAGGAAAAACATAATAAGAATTTCCAAAAAACGGTAACAACATTTGAGTGAATGAGATGCAATAAAAAAGACGTCATTAATTTCGAAAACCCGATAATTAAAACGCAAGGTTGAATAAAAGACAAAGCTTACTTATACAAGTAAATTATTTCTAAATTGAATGTTTTTTGTTTCTATCTTGCATAGCACATCCTAACTATATGTTTAATACAATAGCATAACATTAACTTCACCACACATATTAGATAATGTGTTCTCAATTCGTCCCCCGCCGCGTTATTGAGCCTGGAGACATTTGTGTCGTCAGATTCCACACGAGTACGGTCAGCAACATTAAAGAGTACCTTTTTATTGTCAACCTATTTGAAGAGGAGGAGGTTCTCTTGGTCTGTCTTTAGTTTTTTTTTCAAGTTTGTAAATTAAACCTACCTTCCTTCGGTCTAGATAAACCGATTTTGTTGTTTATCATTTAACGTGCCACGAAATAGCTGTAATTTAGTCTCACAAAAATGTCATCAAGTTTGGCATGCTAGTTTTTTATTTGAAGTCAATTATCAATGAGAAACTCGTGCTCCATAAACCCATATTTAATTTCACTGGTTAGAAAACTCCCAGCCACACAAGAATAAAATCATTCTCCATCTAATATTATACATGCCAATAAAAAATACTAGTATTTTAAAATCTGACTTTTTTGCTGACAGTACCCCCGTTATACCTGAGTTATACACACCGAGATACTGCCTACATGCTACGAACTAGAACACTGCGCTTTGGTATCATACGGTATGTACTAATGTTGACATTCAAACTAATTGCTTGTTGTATATTGTATAATGCGATCCTGTAACGGTGTCGACAAATAGGGAAGGAGTGTGGATAGTCTGTTTGATAATATTGCTGATAACGTATGTTATTATGTATGTTATGTTATGGATATTAGAGTAAAGTTTTTAAGCGCATATTTAGGAAAGAAAGTTAAACAGGATACATATTGAAATCGAACAAAACGCACATTTAAATTCATCATTTTAAGACTATTTTAAATATTTTTTTGGCCAATACATAACCTCTGAATTTGACGATATAACAGGGAATTCGAATTCTGTAGGTACTTGTTTTTTGAAAAGTACATATGTTGGGTATCTTAAACATGGCAGCATATACATATAATGACTCAATTTTATTTCCTTTTAAAAAATAAATTATGAACTTAAAAGAGCGATTCGGACTTCACAGCCATATATCTCGTTCATAATTTATTTCCTACAAATGAACAGCGTCTGATATATCGATCACGTTTATCCCTTATGGGGTAAACAGGTCTCCAGGCTGCGATTATTGTACACGTTTAGCTGCCTGATGGCCTGAGGACTACCACCGCTTAAGAGAACACTGGAGCTATGAGCAAGTGGGACAGAGCTCTACATATCGAAGAGCGACATCTCTTTTCCACAGCGGAATCTGTACTACTGTACTGGTAGGCCCCCTAGAATACTAGACATGACCACTTGCAAGACTTCTCTGACGTAACTTAAATCAAAAAGTAATCAGTTTGTACTCACGATGGTAGATTGTTTTATTTCCACCAGCCTCAGAGGCGCACAGCGTAAAGTCACGGGATGCGCAAGTGATCCCGTGACAGGCTTAGGCTAGGTTTTCAGAGCTTTGAAAGACCGAGCCCAAGAAGCGGGAAAGTTTTTCGGGATGACTTCACTCAGAAGCACGGCGAGAAATCTTTAGACTCTTTATTTCTTTACCTGAATTTTAAAAAATTCTTAGATAACAGAACAGAGTGTTTCAAATTGTTTCAATTTTCTTTTCATATTGATTTATTTTTATCATTGTGACTTTGACTAATTTGAACTGAGACAAACATCTCAATATCAACACATGCAGACTAAAAAGTTTGTAATAAGTAATAATTATATTCATGATTCCACTATAAGGTAGTACCCTAAATTTCATAACAGCCAAACGCTTCCTAATCTAAAACCCAGTAACCAAACTCGAACAACAAAATTTATATCTTTAGAAATTGCGGAGAAACCTTACCGTGTCTTTGTTGTGCAGGTTGTATCCAATCAATTCATTTGCTAATTAGTTGGCCACGCGAACCGGTAATTAAGGCTTTCGAAGTACCCTCTAAATCATCACTCGTTGACGTTTCGTGGGCGGCCGACCACACAGACTGAAACATTCGCTAAATGGACCAATCTCGCGCCGACTAGTTAATCTATATTATCTATGATGATAGGTATTATTTTGGGGGCAAAAAATGTTGGTGGAAAAGTTTGTGTGAAGGTGTAACATAGCCTTTATAGCCATTATAGTGTTAGTTTTGACGATAATAAATACAAAAAACAAAAAAAAAAGCAACTAGTGTTAACTCCTAGAATGTGTTACCAAAATACTTATAGAAAAAAAATACTACGAAACATCTGACGGAAAACTACTTCTATATCACACCATGGCCTAATATCGTACACCCGTGGAACTCCATTAGTAATAACACAAATAACTTCGCATCATCAATAAAATGTTTATTGACAATCGCCAATAGAGCAATGATCCTAAATCATTTAATTCCGTCAGTTACCATACCAGAAACAACAACCAGTAATAATTAGAAATAAGTACCGCAATCCAGTCGTAATGGCGAATGACAATAAAAGCAAATAAAAATAAAACAATCAGTCTCAATTCTCAGACCTGATTTAAGTTGTAATGATCAGTGATTACTTTACGTACTAGGTTAGGAGCTATTTACGTTCACGACTCAAGAGATCACCATCTTAAATAACGATTAAAATACTAATTTTGTCTCAGGTTACAACTCCGAAGTAATAGACATAGACTTACCTATATACTAGGTTGCTGACCATTTCCGTAACGAAAATAAAAGGGGGTACGCACCAGAAGGGTAAACAGTTTCGTGAGTGGGGAAAGGAGGTCCGTCTGTCCGGCTCATAAACCGGTATAGCTAGGCAGTTGAAATTTTGATGTAAAATGATGATTTTATTTACTGCCGTTAAAGCAAAAAATATAACTAAAAATAAAAATCGAGATTAAAGCAACGTTGTTATGGTCAAATATTAGTTGGCTGACAAATGTATTGGAGGAATTATATTTAGCCCCTCTGTGACGCGAATCCGTCTCGCACTTGCCCGGTTTTAATGATCATCGCTTTAATTTTCAACCGAGATAACTAATATAGCCGCTAGTCTTTAATAACGAGAGAAAAAGCAATAGGATATCGACACTCTCTTTCGCACACCTGATTTTGATTTCACAGTGTTCCAAGGCTTTTTTTTAACATTTCAAGGAATCAGAACGTTTGCCCAGAGCTATACAAAGAGAATTCTTAGAATAAATTATTCGCATGTACAATATAAACTAAAGTTAAGTAAAGATTATCTCAATTTATTTTTCTATTGATCGTAACATTAAAATGCAATCTTAGATTTTGGACATCTTATTAGGTTTCATATTTATAAGTTTCGTAAGCAATTTTTTTTTTTAAATCAATAAAATTGTTATTGAGGTGAATTCATTGAGACTAGAAGCAGATCCCAGAATAGCAGAAGGAAAATTTGGGAAAAAATCTAAACCAAAGATAGATACTATACACAAGTAATACAAAGACCAAGAAAAAGACAAATGAATAACTTTGAAAGAACCCTAGAATGATAATATTATTCCAAAAACTGTCTTAGACGAAAATAGAGTGAGGAAAGTTGTAGATAATATAGTAAAGAAAGAAATATTAACAACAGAAGTTCTACTTGGAACTTATTCCATCTTTGATGAAAACGTTTGATAGACGAAAACTTTTTTATGACGTATCTCTAGATATGACTTCATGTTATGTTACATCTACGAATTAGTTTTTATAAGAGCCAACGTCGCTTTACGAGAGTAAGAAACGGATATTTGTATTCATATAATTCTTCTTATTATACGAAAACTTGAAGTCAAAGAAGTTTCACAGTAACAATGTCATTGTGATACAAAAAAGTTGCGAAACATGCGAATATTTTTATGAAACTAATGTAATAATAACGCCTAATGACAAAGCTATGTATGAATTTGATATAATAGAGGAAGCAAATGTCTTTAATGTAAATATCTAGTATACTAGCATTAAAGACATCATACGGAAAATAGGGACGTGTAAGAAAAGAAAATTTAACTTGAATGGCATTTACACTTGGCATAGAATGTATGGCGTGAATTCGATCTCTATTATTATTTACGTAATGATGACTAAGCAAATAATAGAGCTATGAAGAACCATTCCCAAATACAGCATTCTAATTTACATGAACCAAACATATGCCGTCTTCTAATCACAATACTACTATTGAGAATACGCACAAAGCTATTTTCGATTCAAAACAGGTCAGAAAAAAACGCCCAGTAACCTTTTACGAAGTCACACGTCAAAGAAACATTGAATCGGCCTTGAATGGAGATCAATAAAATTTTGGCATGCTGTAAATTTCAATCAATTCATAATGTTACTACGTTGTTACTTAACAGTGTCAATGCAAATTAAGAAACAGGACAATGAACTCATCAATTATATTCTTACGGAAACTATTTTAATGATGGCGATGTATAAGTAATGAAGTACCAGAATTTTACAGTTTGAAGTCATTGCCAGGATGGTGGGATACCCATTTCGAATAATATTGCAATATAAAGATGTTAACAGACATTAATGTGTTGATCATAAAAAAACACTAAGAATCGCCTCAAGGAATAGATGGACCAATAATGATAGACTACGATCATGTTGCATAACGACCAATATAAATAAAACAACGGCTATTATATATTAACATCAATAAAATGATAATCAAAATAAGCAAAGGTATTAATATTATAGATGACTATAACAGCTTCGGTGATGATAATTTTAAACAAATGGCTACACAAATCAAACCGCTCCAAATGCCACCCAAAAAGAATTTATTGGAACAAATTGATTATAAATATACGACCTTCAAAATCGTACACGTATTGTAACTCTGTGAGTTATTTCCACAGCTCTCATTAACAAACGTTGTACTGCCTCGAGCGAAACATCAAACGAATTTGCTCATTATATATTTTTTGGTATCGCATCCAGCATCTTGAATCTTCGATATGGTTCAATACCTATTGATAAGTCAAAAAAAGTTATACACGCACGTCAGGTAATCACAATTAACTTTTAAGAAGTTCATTTTGAAGAATTGATACACGGCTCGACGCCTAATGACTCCAAATTGATTTGTCATGTCTATTTATAATCCTAATCAACCGCCTACTGGTGTAATGGTGGAATTAAACTTTTTTTGTTATCCTTAAACGGTAGCTGATGACTGACACAACAGTATAATAATAGAAAACTGGGTGGTGATCCAATAGATTGCCGAAAATGATGGCAATTTAGACAATGAGACGGTTTATGGGGGCTCAACAAAAAACCCAAAGCGAGACTGTAAGTATTAATTTTCACTGATAAAGTCATCTAACCAACTAAAATACAAGGTTGAACACATCGTCGCCGCAATCATTATGTTAAAAAGCCGCGCTGAACAAACAACGAATAATGAAATGGCTCACAAAAAACACGATAATGATATAGTAGGACCACCGGTAATTTCTGTAGAAGCCCATTGACTTAATGGCTGAATTAACATAATATCTCTCTGTTCTACCATTAAGTTTATCCACACGATTTAATTTCGACTTGCATTTATTTTTTGTTGAACTCCTAATATTAGCAAAGGCTCTGGTTTGCCGACAAATGCTAATATTTGACTAGGTGGGTTTTTTAATAAGGTATATAATTTAGATGCACGATGAGAATGATTTTATAAAATGACCAACATTAGCTACGTATTCAAAATGTGTTTTTCATGACCGTGTTAAATCGTCAACGTGTACTATTAGGGAAACGGGGATTTTCCACAGGCCATATAACAAGGGAAGTGCTCCAATTCTGTTCATGTACACGAGAATTTGAATATTTAAGTCCATAAATCCAATTACTGTGACCGAAAGAGGCATAGGAAACGTTTAAATGCAATGCGAACCGGCCTCTTAGCGATTCAACCGATCTACTTAAATCTACATCCACTTACAAGAAGACAGATGTAGTAAATATTATGCTCATGCAATTTTAATGGCCGATTATTCAAATCCATTTGAGAAGCTAAATTATGGGCTGCAATTAAATCAATTAACATAACAAAATGAGTGGGTGGATCATTCGCAAAAATACATTATTTACTGCACGAGGCGTCGACGGCTAATTACATCGGAGTCAACTTGTAGCGGCCATGTTTCTGACGAACTAATTATTTAATCTGGTCCGAACATGGATGTGTTTGCTGTCAATTGAAATGTATGAGCAGTCGTAGCTCTCGGCGGTGAGATCGGAAATTATATGCTGATTGATATTGATGAGCAATATGCTAATATTTGTACAGAAATAATTCTTCGGATTTAACCGGCTGAGTAGCTGTTAATTATATTCAATATACCATACCGCCTTAAGCGGCATCCTAAAAGTTGTGAGAAATAAATTTGACACCAAGACAAAGCAAATACGAAAAGAAAAATTGTAAAGATTTATAATTTTGACAGATATGCTAGGGAGATGACGTAAGGAGCCGCCAACGTTGTCATCTATTGAAGTTTTTAATAAGGAATGATTAAAGAGAAAAAAGGACAAAACAAAACTCAGAGACACGTGTAGGAACAAAGAAAAACGAGTTACAAATGAAGTCACTATATGATTTGAACACGCAATTTTAAATGAGAATCTCTTTTTTGGAAAAGCAACCAGGTGTCTTACTCTGAACATAAGCTTTTGTTTTAAATGACTATTTCTTTTCGTATTTCATATTATAAGATTCAATTTATCAAATAGTTTTAATACTTATAACTATAAATTAAAAACCAAACGTCAAATAATCAAGCGGGCCCGAATGGCCATAATAAAGACCCAAATCATTTCGCTTTAGGTGATTTGTATTTTAGCTTTTTACTGTAAGTATAATCGCAAACGACTTATATCACAAAAATATTTGTATTGTTCGAACACCAAAACAAAGATAAAGGGTCCTAAGGATCATTAAACATTCAACGACAATAAACGCTTCTTCCTCCACCGCTATCAATAATTCATCCAGACAATTTTCTGGGCGTTCGACATCTTATTGTCTACGCACCCTTTATTAATTAAAACCGTCCTCCCTTCAAAGGATTGACGCTATCTTTGTTTGCCCATTTGAAGATCTTTTCTAACTTCCATTGTGAGGGGCTACCGATTCTCATAAATAAATTAGACATTGTCGCCGCTCTTTTTACTCGTGGGACGGGACGCATCGGGAATGTCGACGCCGATTTACTAATTCATTTCGGCAAGTCGGACGCTTAGTGTTCGCGATACGATCACGATGCGTCGAAATCGTAAGACTTGGGAATTAGCGATGATTAAGCCGAAATGAGCTAACTGCCTTACAAATATTGGACCGCGCAAAAGGGTTCGTGACAGAAATTTGTACAGTCCCTGATCCAAGAGTTTAAAGACGAATGTATACTTAGCAAGATGGGCACTAAACAGGCTTCTATTACAGTTTCGTTGAGTAAAATAAACAACAGAAAGTGAAACAGGAGTCGTAACTATATTTACGTCGCAAGTTGTAATGAGGACTCTGCTAACGGTATTTGGTCTTTTGTACCTATATTTAAGTACTAGCGCAGTGGAGCGAAGCTTAGATATTTTTTGTTGTTTCTCCAAAGTCTCGTTTTGTAGCCAATTTTAACATATCCAACACCCAGTAGCCTAAATAGAAACACGTTGTTTATTTAGCTCTATAAGTATTTCAATATCAAGTTTTTTTTTTTAATTTAAAAAAAGCACTCACTGGTCAAAAATAATTTTCAATTATTTTGCATGTTGACATCCTTGATTATGTTTGACACGAAAGAGTTCACACTAAGATTTGTTTACGTGTAATCCATCAAAGTGACCTGAGAGAGTACCTAAGTCATTGTAATGTCATCTCCAAATTGCAATGAGGATTCAATCCCCAATCGCAGTTCAAGGAGGGTCATAATAGTATGATTGTGCGACCAACATACGTGGGATTTGTCGCCTTTTGTAGTAAGCCGCATTGTAAAATTGTTTTATGGCTTATGATACATAAATTGTTGTTTAATTTTGGAGCGTTCGTGTTTTGAACGGCCACAAAAAGATCATCGTTCCATCGTTCGACATGTTGTGACATTCGAAAGGTATTCTATTGTACTCGTGGAATATAGATGCATTATCTGATCTAGGGAGCCGAGGCCTTCCAAATACCTTTTGATTAGATTCAAAGAACTATTAAGAGGTGCTTTGACAAGTTCTTGTTCGGTAATTCATTAACGACGTCACAGTAATCGTGTCTGAGACAGCTGTTAAATATTGATTCCTTTGAAGTCAAGATCAATTTGGACGTGTACTTAGTTTGGTAATAGCTACCTTAGTCAGTTCATTAGCATACCCATTTCACCAGTTAAAGCTGTTTGATATAACTGAATTCTTTTCATTCAATACGCCGCCTACACTAGTTTTATTTACTGATGAAAGAAACACTTGTTATTTTAGGAGTATTCGTCAACCTGTCAATTACAAAATTATAGAAGGTAAATTTTACGATCACAGAAAAAAAACAAAAAATCACATCTCCGCCTACTGACATCTACCCTTTGATCTGAATTTTTGGAACACCCCGAAATCTTAAAAATGATTGATAACTCAGGCCTCACTGTATTCTATTGTTCATAAATGTCATAAACAGAGTATCCCTTATCAAGCGAGCGAGTTCAGAGTAAGCAGGCTGCAACAAGTTCATCAGGGTTTTTAGACATATGCCGCAAGAAGTGTCTGTATTCCAACATGGCAAAACATGGGTTTTGTCTTGCTGTCAGAGACATGGCGATCGATCAAAAACACCCGTCTGTCACGGGCCAATGATTGAGGGCGACAGTGTGTTCCCATGCGCGGGCGCATCTGCCGAATTTGGCGCGATGTAACCTGTCAAAATTCGTGTTCCACCAAGAATGCATTCCCTTCGTTGCCTGCTTGAGTTTTTCTCACAACAATTAGTATATCTGTTTTAAGGAGGTTCTTGAAACTTTTTATTTTCTTTTTTTTTGCTTTTAAAGCGTTCAAAAAGTCTGTTTTCAACTGGATCATTTGACGAGACTGTTTGACTCTCGTTTATAAAATAGCGGTAATATAATACTATTAAATCTTAAAAAGCATTACCTCTTACATCATAACTCATAAAAAAAATGTTATTTACCAGTTTGTTACGAAGCGCGAACTTAAAAACAATTTCGACTTCATTTATTAGTTCACACAGTTCATGCTGCCAATTTTCAAATTGACTCAACGTCTTGGACGTGATTTGTGGCGACGTCGGTACAATGGTGACCGTTGTTATTAAAAAGGTATGGTTTTTACGGTGGTCGCTTCGAGCGGCCGTAAATGTCACCTTTGGACGTCACTCATCATCGTCGATAAGTTTTTGGGTGTTGCAAGTGACATTTGCTGTCTTATTCATGTCTATTGTGGTATCTCTGTTTGTTATTTCGGAGTTTCATGGATGTTTTTTATTTTGATGAGAAGTACTTATTTTGTAAAATAGTCGCCGGTAGTTTAACTGAATATGTATTTCTATTAAGCCGTATTATTTTATATAGTCCTATTGGGAGACGGAAAAATATTGTAATTCGTTGAAGTGAATAAACTTTAAACGATTTCATAATAATGAACCTAAGTGGAAACTACAATGGTATGTTGAAAGCAAGCAGCAACAAGTACTGAAGTGCTCATACGCATATTTCATCAACTAATTTCACTTTGCGAAGGTGTGCGAGGAGTAAGCATTTGCGACCCCATTATTATTTCCCTATAACACATATTCAATATTGCTGTTGTTCAAAGTCGATACCAGTAACATTTAGGTAGTTTTTTAAGTAAATCAAGATTCCAAGACCAAAGAACAATTAAGACGTTTGTTAATTAGATTATTTGTACAATAGTAGATAGTACCTAGCAGTTATTACTGACGTGAAGACATTGTTGATAATAGAAGGATATGAAAAAAATAGTCCTAATATCTCATTAAATAAGCATTCATACCCTATATTACATCTGATATCAAGATATCGCACACATCAAACCCTAGTCACCGTAGATCTCTCACAAGAATAATAACAAGCTGAAATCAAAAGCTAGATCCCGAGATTCCAGACAAATTAAAATAGATCCAAACTATATTAAAATGGTCTCACACGGGGGTCCGTTGTGGAAGACATGACAGATGGGCGCGTGACCGTCCGTCGCGGTGCGCTTCGCCATTGTTTCACTCTCGACGGGCACGACGCATGCGCAACGATTTAATACGACACAAATGTATAGTGCGAGCGCTGATTGTAAATATAGGTAAATATATCACTTTCGATGCTTAAGTGGTCGGGAAGACCTGTCTGCTAATGTCTTACTTTAAGAAGAAGTTGAGTGTTAATGTTTTGGAAAATAGATTGCAATGTTTTTTTCTTTTATCATTTTTCTTTAATTTAAATGGTGCTAGACAGCGTATTGCACAAAGTAGGAACTACCTAGATAAGGAATTTACTTATTCAGATACGACGAGGGTCGCTTTATTGGGAGTATCAGCTCGTATTGATGAAATCAAAGATAATTTAGTTATTGCGGTACGAGCAGTTGTCCAGTCAGTCTTGTTTAACAGTCTCAATAGCTTGATGAACAAATAATTTCGAAGGTCTTTTAAATCATCTCTATTGAGCGTTGCATTAATTGCATTACATTCATTTATTTAGTAATGGACGTCATTCACATAATTGTACCAAAAAAGATCTGCTATTCGTTTATTATAAAGTGTTAAGTTTTCTTTTATCTTATTGTTCTGGCGATGTTGTTGTACTCCAGAGCAAAGGCCTCCGTACTTCTTTATTGTACACTACTTCAATAACAACACCGGTAAGCATAAATTAATGAACAGATCAGGTCTCTCTGCCTATCTCATTATTTAAAAACAATGCATCCAAAAAAATGATAATAACGCATAATTTAATTCGAATTACAAGCTAAATTGTATCGAACCATTCATAAACAAGCCATCTTTTATTAAAACTACTTGTCTTGTCTGTCCGGGGTCTAAATTCTCGTCTCTGACTAATAAATACGCGATCGCGTGCTCATAAGTCGGCAAAATCAGGGCATTCGGAGGAAGACCGGTTCATTGGGATGATTTAATTCGATCAGTTGGCCAAGTTCAAGCTCACTTGACGTCCCGTGTGTGTGCATTCTTTTCTAAATCATCTGTGTATGCTTTTTTACCTTTTTCATAGTGGAATTCTTGATTTGAGATTTTAACGTGATTTGAGTGTGTTTTGGAAGTTTGTGAGAATTATGAAGATTACTCCCATTGGTTTATATTGGGGTACATAGAAAATACAGAGAAAATGTAGACTTGTTCTTTTTTCAATCATGTAAATACTAATAGGTAACATAATATGCTAGAGTATTGTTAAATATAAATTAATATTTTTTAACAAATTCTATATTTCTATAAAAAAAAAAACATTAATTTGTAGGATTAAAGATGTACGCGTACAGCTTTCAGGTTGAAATATTCATCTGTTAAAGGATTAAATGGAATTGATGGTAGTAATAACCTTGATATTTAAATTGATGTTGTTCGTACCGTTAAGAGAATTTAGCGTGAATATATCCAAATGAATAATTTAGAAGCGACAGTTTGAAGGCTCATTGTCTGTGAGGACCGTGGCGACCGCGTTAACCTCATTACATAAGGAGAAAGACTGAAGAAAATCAGCTTTCAACTAGTGTAAAGCAAATTTCAAGGTTAAACGTAACAAGCAATTATCTAAGAATAAATCTTTAATCAATAAACTTAATAGTTATACAACATAATATTTTTAATGAACAACCCTACAAATCTTTAAATTTGGTCCTTTGTCCCATTGA
Organism: Trichoplusia ni; assembly: GCF_003590095.1. Classification (NCBI taxonomy): domain Eukaryota; kingdom Metazoa; phylum Arthropoda; class Insecta; order Lepidoptera; family Noctuidae; genus Trichoplusia; species Trichoplusia ni. The sequence goes on along the minus strand of NC_039489.1, from coordinate 327,956 downwards.
CGCCAGTAAAATAAATTATAAACAGTCGAACGCATGATAGCACTGATACGAAACGTGCATTACTCTAGCAACCAAGTGATTTATACCACGAATGTCGATCCTATCGTCCAATACATCATTTGTTGGGCCGCATTGTCAAACACTAGTTTTTGGTCCTTTTATCCTTTATCTCAGCACCATGTGAACGTGGAGATGAGGAGTCGTAATAGTCGATTGTATCTGGGTCTCGATATTGTGGTCGGAATTTAACGGGTTGGTTCTTCTGTGTAATGACGGGAGCGTAGGCTTGGCTTCCTAAGTTACTGTTAGTGTCTGTCAATAACATCCAATTGCTGCAAGAGCTCTCTTCATAATTTACCTGCGTTTATGGGCCGTTTGTTTTATCTTGCGCCCGTCTTGCAATATCGGGGCACTACTTAGCAATAACTAAACACAGCTCATCAAGTAAATGGGCCTGTTTAATCCTACACAGATTTAGCTACTTTATTATGTTCGTTTGTTATAAATATCATTTCTAACACGGCCTTATAATTTGAATAATTCTGCATCTGGAACTAGAAGCCATCAAGTAGAAATTCGGATTCAAATGGATTTTCCATTCTCATTGCTGCTCCTAGGTGGTAATTATTATGGGTGAATTCAATGAGTGAAACGAAATATGAGGTCGAAAATACATTACCAGTCCAAATCATCAATATGTTTAAACTATTTACCGTGTATGGATGCACTTTTACGTGGTTCAGCTTACCTGTAACAAAAATAATAAAGATTAAGCTAACTTTTATCACGAACGAGAACGTATACATTTTAATGCAATACACACATACAACCAAACTCAAATTAAAGCTACTGAGTCAAACTTGGGGGTTATAGGACGTAATGACTGCTTTTTTCTTTTACGTGTTAAATGAAAAAAGAATCGACAAAACTGGTTCATCCACTCCGTAGATCTGAGGTAACAAGAAGTAAAAAAGTACGGACGAATTGAAGTCGGTTAAGAATCCAAAATTTGCAACAACCAAATCCGAGAATTTCTCTTCTACATAACACTTAAAATGAAAGCGACCCAACACAACCAAGACTTGAGCATGTGTTCAACTGTCTCGGTACTTATAATAAACTCGGGATAGAACTAACTGTATGCAAATTGAATCACGATTATATCAGGTATTTTAGCGTGAAACATTAACAGCAGACAATGATGGGCGTTGTTTCACGGATAATCTCTTAGGGTTCGCAATGTTTATTGGATGGGTTCTAGTAATTAAAATAAAATAACGATACGGGTTGATGGATTGATTTAAGAAGAAGTTTTGTAATTGGAAACTTAGTAGAATTGATCAACTATGAATGTTTGTCTTTTGTATATAGCCCGTTTCAGATCACACTATGAGGCACAGGCCTTTTCTTCTAGACCCAGACCTCTCGGGAGTCCTGGCCACTTGCACCTATATATCTGATTAGATCACCACTGAACTTAATATGTATAATACAAAATGACACCATGTACCTAATTTCGGACAGTTTTGTCTCGGTAATTTTCATCCGCCGTAGGAATAATCTGAAATGTATGAGTCCAGTAAAAACCTTTTATAATATTCGCTACAGAAGAAATATTACCAAATCTAAAACCGCAGTTCTATGTAAGCATTTACAGATCAACTTGAAATATTAGATGTAATCCGTACAAAAAGAAATATAATTTTATACAATCGAACAAATCCTAGCCAATATGGGCACATAAAGGGATCGTGCTTCAAAAAAACGATCTAGATCAGAGAGGCCGACTAGCAGCCGAGATTGCAGCCGTGTGATAGGATATGCCCTTAATACTTAAGGTCCGTCTACAATATCACATAGTTTGCTTCCACTGGCCGATAATACAGATAAATATGACGTAGGTTTTAGAAGCCAATGTTAATTATTCGTTAGAAAACGGTGATTTAGCGACCTTAAAAAGTTGATTGAATATGAGAAAAATAACAAAAGATAAGACAGTGATACTTTTGAATCTAAATTCCAATAAAATTGAGTTTATTCAAAAACGTACTAGACAAGGCTCATAGGACTAGTATGAGTTCTATTTTAAATTAAAATGTTTTACGAAAATGTCATTGCTTCATCAAAAGTATGCCGCTTGTCATAATAATGATGGATTGCTCGTCACCTACGATCTCCACAATGTCCAATTTGTCTCGGTTGACAATTAATGAGATAACGAGTATCTGACATATTTATCTATTTAATTACTTCTCACGACGACCAAAGATAGCAGCGGATACAAGTAAACGGATTTAAAACAACCTTTTGATTTATTTCAATTGACTCTGCTTCACCTCAAAGTCGCATGGTATCTTTTCTTTTTTATCATGCCTCCTGGCATTACATAAATCTATGTTTAAAAGTCAAACTTTTATAAAATATTAAATTGTATTCTCATCGAGTCACTCCTGCCTATCACTTCACAATATTGCGCAACCAAGCATGGATGTAGACGAGGCATTACAAAAGAGTTTCAAATCTTCTTCAAAGGGCTAATTCTAAAATAAAAGGACAGGTTCATTACCACCGCAAATCTAGTTATGTAAGCTATCATCGGCATCTCCCGCCGACAGACGACCGACCAATCATATCGTATCTGTAATCTTGATTGAGATTTATTAGTCACATCGTCTCAGTCGGCACGCTCTATATAAATCAGCCTTTTATGTCTCAACAAACTTTATTTTGCGGCCAATCATCCTTAAATTTTTCCTCTCCTATCTTCCCATACGATTTATGTTTGGGCGATCTTCGTTTTGGCACCGAACTGGTTCCGTGGTATATCGGTAATGGAGCCAATCTTTCCGGTTTACAAACCGAATCGGTGGATGATTTGTTTTGACCATTCGTTAACGCTTCTTGTCCTTGTTTTGTGCATGCATTTCAAGTATTTGAAGCTTACAATGTTGTGACATAACTTTAAAGTCCTCCGGTACGCGCCGTTTTTGCAAATAAATTAATGCATAGACCTGTCATGTTGTTGCATGGTCATCGTTAAATACAGTATTAAGAATTTCAGTTCGCATGCACTTGTAAGGGCCTGTTTGATATCTACAAACTTTGTAAGAAAAAAGTATTTTGCATCTTGTTTCTTATGTAAGTTTGACATTTAGTGTGATGAGTTTGTAAGTTCCTATTAGTGAAAATGAATGAAGTAAATTACATAATCTGATCAAAAGCATGACATTACAAAAATACTGTTTGTTTAGCCAACAGACAAGGGTATACTATTCAGAAATTACGTTAAACCTCTAAACACTTCGTCACTCAATGGTCTATTTTTCCATTAATGGCCATAAATTAACGTGAACATTTATGGAAATATGACCCTTTACATTATTAAAATAGAGTTTATATTCGTGTATTTATTTTGGTCCTTTATTAGGGTAGGTGGTGGTAGTGATTGACGAACAAGATGTTTATCTGTGAACAATGCGTGTGGCTGCACGGGCGCAGGTCAATGGGTTCGTAATTTGAACTATCGATGTATGAACTGATCTGACGATGCATATGAATGTGAGAGAATTTTCAAACGGTAACAATCTATTTTGGTTAGGTTCATTTAGATTCCTTTAATCTATAAATATAGACAAAATTGGAGTGTCTGTTTGTAACAGTTTTTTTACAACATGCATATGAATATATGTACATATGGTACATGAACCAAAGTAACATTTTTTAAATTTACTCTGTCTATTTTTTTGGCTAATATTAGAAATGGGTGTACCAATTTTACGGGAGCTCAGGCCACTTTTATTTTAGAAAAATAAAAACATGGTGACAGACTTAAAAACTCGAAGAATTTAATTTTACTGTAATATTTAAAATAACATATCTAAATTTCACGCGGACAAAGTCGCGGGTATAGCTGGTTTATTTCTATAGCTTGACGTAGTAGTCAAATCCTGAGCCAAGGTTTGTTCAAAGCTTGATTCTTATATAACTCTCCCACACTCATTGAGGTTATGTTGACAATGTCGAATGCTTTAGTCAAATCCAAAAACGACTGCCATTTCCATTTCATAAACACGAAAACGTGCTTAACATCGGAAGAAACAGAATACGGAAGAGCGAATCTGTTTCTAAATAAAACAAACAACTTTATTTGGTTTCGTAAAGAATTTGGAACTAAACACCGCATTTGAGAGGAGACGTACAGTTAGCATGCATTGTTTATCTCTTTTAAATATACAGGAAGTATTGATTCAATCGATATATAATCATCATCGGCCTAGCCTTTTCCCAACTATGTTGGGGTCGGCTACCAGTCAAACCGGTTTCAGCTAAGTACCAGTGTTTTACAAGGAGCGACTGCCTATCTGACCTCCTCAACCTGGGCAACATGACACCGCTTGGTTAGACTGGCTGTCAGATTTTTTCAAGCTTCTGACTACCTGTAACGACTGTGAAAGATGTAGGAATAACAGCCGGGACCCACAATTTAACGTGCCTTCCGAAACACGGAGAAACTCGCTTTGACAAAGATGGTCACCCATCTACGGACCAACCACATCAAGCATAGCTTAACTTGTGATCGAATGACTTATGCGGTTGTAGCTTAGCCACGAGCTCCTTTGTTGTCCGATTGTTTATGTCTATATCTTTTTTAAATATACAGGAAGTATTGATTCAATCGATATATAATGTGGTCTTTAATTAATTTATTATTGAAAGATAAAACAAGTTGGTATGGATATGATCTAATTAGTAAGTCCCGTATCATTTTTCTCCTCTATCTGGTCAAAACTAGTGTTATTTCCGGATGCCACCGGTATTTACCGGTTCAGAGTTTCCCGGTGAAGAAATTGTAGATATATGCATCTCTATTTTCACCGATATCGTTATCCATGAATGGAATAAGTTCCCCGATGAAGTAATAAGAGATAATACCTATCTTAATTATCCAAATTAACTGGACGATTATGCTTTTTATTTTTCCGTTTCTGAAGTCGTGTTCCTGATACAGGTAATCTAAATTACTAACGTAAACGACTGATTTCCTGATGAGACGTCTATATTCACTATATAAATAATATAGGTACAAATGATTAGATTTAGAACCGATTCAAATAAGAAATAGTTCGTCTTATCCTTCCTTCTTAAGTCTTAGCTTGTTAAGGATCTGTTTACCCTCAACAACGCCCCTAACAGATTTGTTTCAATGACCACCATAACCTATTGTACGCGCCATTTGCCTTTTTTTCTCCACCTTCTTTCCACATTCTACTCTATTATAAACTTAAAGTTAATCAAGTTGAAGTTGATTTTCGTCTAGCAAGATCGTTATCAGCAGGATTCTCAAGCGGTCCCACTGTGAAACGAATTATGAAGTCACATGTTTGTGGTTGATTGAAAAATTCCAACAAGAGGGGATTAACTTGAACGTTTGTTTGTCAGTGACATTTCTAGGGGATCGCTTTCCCTTGCGATTTATGTTGTGCGCTATTTCCGGCATCGAAGAAAATTCTGGAAATAGTTTCGTAACGGAACTATTTCCAGAATTTTCTCGAAAATATCATTGAAAGGTTTAGTCAGGTAAGTCGATAAGGGATTGAGAACTCAGTTATCTCGTTTTTTATATTTTGAAAGAGTTTATATTTTGTTAGCATGATTTAAAAAATAAATATGTATCTGGTTTGGGGGGGCTAGTGGGCTAGTGGCTATTACAATCGAGATTTTTTCTCATAATAAAAAATAGTCCATGTTACATCCGTATCAATGTAGCCTACATTTTAACTAACCGAAATTCGCAACAATGATAAAGACAAGTTCATAATTAACCTATAAATAGCGATCCCACTTTCCTCAACGACGTAATTCAACAAAAACAATGAACGGAAAATTGGACATCTGTACAGTGAAGTATTGACTCCAAAACAAAGTTTAACCGATAAGCAAACAATTAACGGCATTACAACAGCTTAGGGGACCCTTGAAGGCAGACGTGAAGAGCTATCAATTACAGTACGAACCGGACCTCTAATGGTCTGCGAAACGAAGGCTGAATTAGTGGAGACACTGTCACTGATGGAGCTAGGGGAGTAAGAGGGCCGTTAGACGATAGATTAATGGAAAGATTAGGGTAAGATTTCCGGTAAGGTTGGTAGGAAGCTTCTAGTAAGCGTTGTGTTTATAGACGCTATTAACAAGGTTGAAAAACTTAGAAATATAGAGGAAGAATATAGAGAATTCGAAATCTGATTTTGTAAGTAGAAGGTCAAAAAATAGCAAAGTTATCGATATAGATATTTTACCAAACTGCCAATAGTTTGGACTGTAGACACTATACAGATATAGACATATGTATGTATTCTTAAAAACGTTGATCACCATCGAACAAACAGCTGGCAAACGTGAAGTATTTAATTTTTTTAAATACTTCACGTTTGCAACTTACAACGACACGTCTTAATCAGAGCCCGCAGGTGTCTAGAAACTTGACAAGTAAAGAAATCAATGTGTTAGATAGTCGAACACACGGCCAGATGGCATCAACATACAATCGTACATTTTCCCGTCTTACCATAAGATCATTCCACACATCTCGTTAAAACAGAATAATGTACAAACATATTGAACATTTGATCCAAATTGTAACAGGTCTGCATCTCGCCTAATAGTTCCGGGAAGAATTCAGAAGTATTTAGAAACTTGTTGGTGATATGAGTGGTATAACAGTTATTTTAATTAGCTATAATGAAGCTGTTCACAAATCATATTAATCCGGTTCCATAGAATTTGTCGGGCGCTTTTATATTAATGACATGTATTGAATTGACGTCGTACATCAATATGGAGTAAGAGGCCAAGAGTCCTTTATAAATATCTTGTGTATTTTTTTGCACTTGACCAAAATTGTTTTGAGTTGGGTCAATTGTTTGAATCAATCACGTGTACGAGGGGAATTCAATAATATTCAGCGATGCACGTTCTGCTTTAGATATTGATATTAGCATTACGAATTTGTATTGAGACTGTCTATACCGCAATAAGTTGTTGTTTTATTAATGAATCATTTTTTTGTACATGATATTTGTATTTTAAATTGTAACAAAAAGGCGACAACTCCTCTATTTTTCGACTCATAATTTCCCATGCCACTTGAATGTAACTATAAATTATTATCCTCCATTCCATTCTTTACATAGCAAACAAAGTCACAAAGGGATTTGACAACAAATTATCTCATTATATCACCAAATAAGGGCTATCATAAAATTTAGAGAAAAAAAAATGTGATGCACTGACCAATATTTGGATCTGGATCAATGGCGTCGTTGGTGGTCTATTCTCGGAAACACCCTTTAGTTAATGGGCATTGGACAATAATACGGCCCCGTTTATAGGGGGTTGCTACAATTTAGGGTTAAACCGTTGAATAGCATCGACTGATTTACTTTTAATCGTGAGTTTGATATTATCGCGCGCCATTCAGTGTTTTGTTACGGGCGCACCGGTGTCCCCTACCATGTGTTGGCATTCTCAATACTCCTGAGAAATGACGCCTTATGATTTCTAAGGATTTGTTTGTTTACGATTTTGATACAAGAGCGTTGATAAAGTCTTTGAACTTCAAATTATTTGGACTGCAATAATGCAATCGTAGTAATACAACGACATGTATACTGAACACTTGTTAAGTATGTAGATGACTCATCATTAAACCTACAACATCATTAAAAAAGATTTCATGCAGATCGGTAACATGACCCCTTGATATAAATCCAAAGCAATAAAAAATACTTTCGTCCAGTAAACAGAGACCTGAACGACAAAATCAATAAAACACGGTCAATAGACCAGTATATCACATAACCGATGGTAAGGGCTTGTAAGGGCGCGTTGGACAGTTTAGTGCGACACAGTGGATTGTGTTACTTCGACAAGAAAAAAGTAGTCGACTGAGAAACATGGGTCTCGTCTGCTACAAAACAAAATGGTTGATGTACAACTTTCTCATAGAAGGAAAAAAAACTACATGTATACAATTTCGCTAGCCCTCTTTGTGGACGCGGCATTCCGGTATATTGAACTACAGCACTACCTATACACAGCAGAACATCGGTTACTGAACCCAACATATTTAAATACTCGACGTACTAAATTGCAGCTTGAAGAAGTATCAAATTTTAATCTTTGTAATTGAAGGGTGCGCGAAATTGCGTTACTGAGAACAATACCTATGTACAAGTTTGCACTTACAAAGCCTTGGGCATCATTGTTTTTGATGAACATATTTTCGAGAAAATAATTGAGTACTTATCGAAAAATGTTTTTAAGTTCAAAAGCTTCCTCATAACTTTATTTGGTAAGTTAAGTGCTAAGACAAGAGCGGAATTTAAAACTTATAATTTTCCAGTATATAATAAAATCCGTTTTTAAACCTGTAGTGTCACACAACTTAAGAACTTCAACTTCTAAAGATAGAATTTCGAAACTAAGGCAATGAGCTAAATAGGATATATGTATCAAGATGGATGCTAATTTGCAAGAACATGTTAGTTGACTTTATCCCTATTAATAACTTGGCGTATCTCAATAACGTACTGCTCATTTCCTATTCACACTAAAGACGACATTTACAAGTATGGACGTACGTACGAGCCAATATAAACAGGGAAAACAGGTGAACTCCGTCAAGTTTCAATAGGAATAACTTTCAATATAGCAACTGCTTATGATCTGTGAAGACTCAATACTTAATCTACTTCCACAGAAATAATTGTTACTGCTATCTTGATAATTCCATCTGCATTACTGAAACTATCATAATCTTTCATTTAAACGTCATCATACAATGGATAATCTCGTTAATTTAATACTCAATCACGATCGGCCATAAAGCAAGTATTTACGTAGGCCGGCTATCAATTAGGTTAAAACGTTGTTATACCGCCTGGTGATAAGTTAATAAACCATCGCCCACGGTCCGAACCTATTTCAAATGACTCATACAAATTAAGGTTTCACTTTCGGAAGACATAGGCCTTCCATAAATATATACGAAAATAGTACGTGATGAAAATGCGAGAGGGTTCATGACGCATCTATGATACATAGAGTAACGATGTTTACAAAGGCCATGGGACAATCCCACTACCATTTCTATTAAGTAGAGAACCATCTAAGAAATACTAATTGTTGATTAAGACGGTAACGATAGGAATTAGACCACAGATTGGCAATGATGGTACCATGACGGCATTCGTTCGTGGGTGACAAATAATTGAATGTCTACGTGACTGTTTTCAGACGTAGTGTCATAAAAATATGATTGTATAATTACGCGGTGCATGGCAAAATTTGGGCCAAGTTCAGACCAACTGGAAAAATTATAATTTATACACATCAATACAGTTTTGTACATTACCTACTCTATTATTGTGTGGATAAAAAATATGTAAGTCAAAATAAGGAGAGCGATAGATAAGGATTGTACTTTCTAGTTCATTTCATACATCAAAGTGTTAGAGACAGTGCTACAATATACAACGATACCACTGCATTTAGAGCAGTCTCAAGTTTTACTGAAATATAACTACTTTTTGCGAAACATACAAAAGGATTAGACTGTATATCAGTTTAAGCATAGCAGACGTTGCAGTTTTATGCAGACATGATTTATATAGAATTCAAATGTAGCGTAAACATGAGGATTTGTAATAAAACTAAAACAAGCCAAAATCGAAAATAACCTCATTACTATTGCTCACAAATCACCGATAAACAATAGAACAATGACAATATTACCATTTTCAGACTTCACTTTTTATTTAGTAGGAAATCCTGTGTTGGACTTGGCTTGTGTGACCATGAATCACAAAATGGCGCCCGTTTTGATTCATAGTATTGTTTAGGCTCAATCAATTTGTAGGCAAGTGATCATTTTGATGTAGGTTAGGACACCGCAGTGGCGTTCTAGTTGAATTATTTATGAGTGACAAATGATATTTATTTGAAGACTTTCCTGTAGAGGTTGCCAACTAATGCGAAAATTATGTAAGTGTTTGTCAGAACATTTTGAATTATTTTCCTAGAATGCATTAAGATTACACTTATCATATAGGAAATCGATTTATTTTTGACGTTAATGCTGTTTGGCAACACAGTGGTAAGATCTTCAATTAACACCATTTAATACAAAATCACAGCTATTGGGCAATTTAACTTCATTACAAGTCGTGCCAAAAATTACGAAGCATTCTTCCAACATTCTTATTAACAAATTAAGATTATAAACTGAGCATCTCCCAAACCATTTCACGTAATATTACACCTCAATCCATTCCACGAATTTGCTTATGACGCAATTTGTGAACAAAATATCGAAGGCTCACAGAAATCTTAAAAAGGAACTCCGAGTACTCCGAAAGTGTGTGCGGCGCCGTCGGCCGCTCATTAAGTGCCAATAAGATAAAATAAACGATGTATTTAAACCACGCCTGTCATATTACTTGCTTCGTATGACTGGACATTGAGGATCGGCGACGATGCAAAGGATTTGCTAAAACAGGGCTCTTATTACTAAAGTAAGGTATGGGATGACACTCAACGACCTTGTTTATCGTATTTTATTTTTCATCTGTGCTTTTATTCAAAAGGTGTAAGAGTTTTGCCGCTTTACGTGTGCGGTAGTTGTTTGATGTGAGGATTTCGAGGGCATTCGTTCGGGGAATAATATAGCGAGTTTAAGTGTTAAACAGCTTATTAATTTGGATGAAGCACGTAAACCGAAGGATGAGCACCAGATTAGTACGACTAAATTGTAACATCGTTTCTGCGTGGGTGGCGGTGGAAAGTGCCATTTTAAGGGCAGCACTGTACATTTTGAGCAAAGCAGTTTTTATTAGCTTCATCATCATCATCAGACTTTAGTAGTCCACTGCTGGGCATAGGCCTCTCCCAATGTGCGCAATAGCACCCTGTCTTCGGCTTGCCACATCCAGCATTAACTTAAAAGCTTATTATAAAGTCACTGTGGAGAAAAATATAGATACAAAAACTAGTGTATAAATGGTCATTACTTTAGTAAGTCATTCACCTGCTGCATTCAACAGCATCAAATATAAACACAAGTACCCACAAGAAGGATTATCGATTAAATTAACAATAAAAAGATAATACAGCGCACAATATTCATCGAAGACCACACAGACAACGGGAATATTAATCTCCCTTTAAGATATACATCAACGTCACTAATTAACACACTTTCTCTTAAATCGATATGGAAAAGCTTTATCGATTAATTGCACGGACTCGATGCAACGCAAGATCGACGCTTGCGCAAGGATAATAATAGGATTTGTGAAGCTGACTAAACGTGAGCGTTGATAGCGTTGATGTTACTGTTTATTATGACTTTCACACAATAACTGGGCCCTAATTCTACTATTTACAATTGTAGACGAATGAATGGAAATTGGATTCAAATGACACTATATAATAAACTCGCTGTCAGTACAATGAGTTTCTAATTATCGTTTTGGCAAATGCTGAGGAATATGCAAATACTGTCAAATTTCATTTATCTACCGGCCATTGTAAATAACGGAATTGAGGCCCTGTTTTCGTATGCAGGATTAAAGATAATAAAATTGACTAGAACTTTCTTGTAGTCGCATTTTCTAGTGTTTGCATATTGTTATAGTTCGTTGTATTACCTAAAAGTAGAACCAAATCTAAGTTAAACTTTTTTGCATGGGCTAAGCATCATTTTTATTTGGAAATGTCCAATAAATTATTTATTATTAATCTATAGTGTCTCACTGCAGGGCAAAAGTCACATTTCCCTTTTTCCAATTGTCTGGGATTATGTAAAATTTCCAATATAACAGTAATAGTCGTCCAAATTTGCCGCCTCTGGTTATCTCCTTGCGATTGCAAGAAACTCAAATACTATTCCAGCGCCAAGTGAAATTTTAACAATCAAGAAAGTGAATTGAAAACATTAATTTACCTATGTAGACGACAGATCTAAGTCGATGATTAATTGAAACGAAATGTCATTTCCATACATTTGAGTGTTTTCTACGAGGGGCTGGTTTCTTTAAGTTGTTCGAGTTACTTGGTTCTTTGATATATGCTAAATAACTTAAGTTGTTGGATGAACAAAATACCAAGAACGCAGCACATGTCCCGCACAGAATAATCGATTAGGACGCCGCTTTCTCTACCACAAAATACAAACTAATCAACTACACAAAAAGGAGAGCTCGTGGCTAAGTTGTAACTGCAAAAGTGAATCGATCACAGGTTAAGCTACGCTTGACGCGGTTGGTCCGTAGATGGATGACCATCTTTGTCATAACCAGTTCCTCCGTGTTTCGGAAGGCACGTTAAATCGTGGGTCCCGGCTGTTATTCATACAAAAACATTGTAAAGTCTGACAACCAGTTTAACCAAGGGATATCGTGTTGCCCAGGTAACTGGGTTTAGGAGGTCAGATAGGCAGTCGCCCCTTGTAAAACACTGGAACTTAGCTGAATCCGCTTAGGCTGGAAGCCGACCCCAAAATAGTTAAGAAAAGGCTAGGCCGATGAACCTACTTAAAGAGGAAAACATATTTATAACAAACGATAACAATCGTCGAAATCGTCGGCATCCCAGCAAAAAATAAAAAATCATACACTCATAAATTGCCGTCCAGATTCCAGAATCCACTCAAGCATAAAGTCTAATTACCCTACCATTACCAACGCTGTATTAAACACAGTATAAAAGTCAACGAGTCCAATCGATACAAGATAATATCAACATATGACACGAATCAAATCGATTGATCCGATTAAAATGGCCTTTATTTAAACTGTGTCATTCATTGTTAAATGGGGTATCGAGTTGAAGGCAAATGTTAAATCGATTTTTATGAGTTTCTTTTGTTTTATCGGCGTATAGTGTACTGTGACTATCAAAAGCCTTTTTTCGCCATCATATTTGTAAAATAATCGAGGCATCAGGTCTCAAAATAAGACTCAAAGAGTTTCAGTTCAGTTGTGACAGTTTCAGGGAAGAGAGCCATCTTGCACATAAAACTGCAAAATTAGGAGGGGTCTCTACATTTTTTTCAGAACTTCAAGTAATGGGTAAGGGTTAAGAAAATATCAATATAAACAGACATTATCTGTATATCTATAAAGCCACTAGTAGCATATCATTGCGTGTTTTAAACATATCGTATTCATAAAATTTTGTTGCTGAATGTACAGTAAGCAACACACGTTTACATCAATTAATACCGCAATGAACTCTACTACTTTGGAATAAAGATGATATCAACATATAAAAATATAGCTCATCATAGACTGTACTTATCTACTGTATCGGGAACAAAGTCGTATATTATATACTTGTGAATAGCTAAACTGAAATGTTTTTGTCGAATAATTTTATGAGCTATCAATTTAGCGATGAGTTTTAGAGGAAGCAAAGTACCAAAGGTCTTCAACCGTTCTCCTAAGACTGATTCACTATTCAAATGATTGACGATTTTTATGTCGTTACGCACAAGCGATGTGCGAGTATGCTGAATTACTGAAGCGATTCAGATTAACTCCAACAACACTGGCTACAATGACTACACTGGCGTCTGGCGGACTAGATTGAAGGGTTTTTCATTAGGCACTGAGCAGGCAGGCATGTCATTACTAGCGTACATGTCGCCAATTAATTCAAGCTTTTTATTTTTTATGTATATTTATGCTGTGCCTAACAAGGTCCATAATTGTGTCTATATAATTATAACCTACCAGCTGTAAATGTACATTATGGAACCAATAAAGATTGAGTATTGAGATTAAGATGTTACTAACACTATACGGATCAATGGTCGGATGTGACAGGACATGTGACAGAACCAATAAATGCGTTTATAGGAAAATGGGGAGGACTCAGAGGAAGAACGTAAATCCATAGGAAGCCGAAGCCGGTATAACTCTTTACCGTCACGTTGGTATTTGCTAGTTAGAATTCGGCATAAACCTCCATCAACCTAAAAAAGAGAAAGTCATCGCGGAGTGCTTAATTTTCAAAAATCGTGCGTTCTTTCACCTAGCAGCTAGAGTGCACGGATAGCCAAGTAGTATAGATAGATCAAACCCACTTTACGTGACGTTCCCCGAGTTCGATCTCAGCTTAGGACAAGCGTATGTGTGATTTAAGAATGCTTGCCTTAAGTCTAGTCTTTGTGTATAAAATCAGTAAAGGCGAGAACTTTTCTTTTTGGCAAACCCTACATGTAAGCGGTATGAGCCGTAGCAACAACAAGCTTTTGTTTCAAATCGAAAAGCAAACATCTAAAATTACACAAACCATCAAGAATGACAATAAACATGCAAATCGAAATCAAACAATCAGTTGCTATGAATTTGAAATTTGTGAAAACAGACAATCTCTTTACCATTTATTGTGAACGATAATCTAGTTACAATAGCACATTTCCTAGCTGAATAACATTTACCATTAAATCAGGAATGTGATTTCATATCGAGAACTTAAGGCCTACCCTCACATATAAAAGTAAAGTTGGTTCAGTGTGGGAAAGAGACGTCGCTCTACGCGTTATAGTACACCATCTCGCTCCCACAAATACAACTGTTTTACTTCAAGACTTATAGGTAGGTACTCGTATACCTAGGCTAGACCTAAACGGAGAATCAGCATAATATATTCCGGGATTAAGACATACAATCTATAACAGTATTGGTGTTATAAACTGATATCGAATAATACGTATATTTATTTTTGTGGAGGCAATACTAGTGTGTCAGCTTGTTAATGTAGCCATCATAGATGTATTAAGTAAAGCAGCCATGTTGAATATGATTCTCCGGATTCCATTGTTTAGATATTTGGTATAGAACTATTCGCCGATTAATATGAAATCTAGTGTTTAGGTTAATTTGGTAAGATTTGGAGCTGATCCCGATATATTTGGGGAAAGGCTAAGTACCGTAAGGGTTCACTATAATAACTAAAGTGAGAATGATTCATTATGATGCACCGGAGTCCTTAAAACTCCGGTTGGGTCCGAAACTAGTCGGGCGCTCCCGATAACTATGATCTACGCGTGAAAAAGGCTAAGAATTAGAAAATCCAACATTATAAATTTAAAGTTTATAAAATGAAAGTCTTAGGAAAAGGGAATAAGACTGGTTGACCTAATTTCAAGGGCTGTCGTTGTGTCCCTAGCGATCAGTAGATTGAACAAAATAATTTGGTCATCTTTTTCGAAATTGGGGGGAAGATACAATATATACTGTCCTGCAATATCCTAGATTCCTGGGCACAGTAAATGACACGCATATAGACTCGTAAAATATGAATTGATCAGAATAACGTTTTAAAGCGTTATAGGGAGTGTACACTCAAGTGCTCAAATATAAACGAGAAATTGAATTTCTTACTTAGCATACGATTTGATACACAAATCAGCAATTTCATGAAATAGTAGGCAAATGATGGATGTTTATAGGCCAATAAACATCTAGGTCTTTTCATAGTTAACTGTTTGAATAATTATTTAAATTAAATTATAGGGAAATTGGAATAACAAAGATCTCGACTTATAATATGCGGTTTTATTGATCCTTAAAAATCGAATCTCGCACTAAAGAATTTAATCCTTGTGTCGCGGTGCGTGTTTTACAAACGTTCAAGTCAAAAAATCACTTCAATATAAAATTATATGTAATTTTATTCACATTTTGACTATGACTGTATCTCCTAAGAAGGTATTACTATTATTACAAACATAAGGATGTTATACCTGTCGAATATCACTTGATGGCTTCAAAAATAGATCGTTTGCATTTTACCGTATTTGTATATTATTACGAAGCTCTATTTCAAAGTAACTGATAATGTGTGAAAGGAAGAAATGTTTGCGAACAGCTTATTTACAAAGTAACAGGATTTTAGAAACTTATGCTACGTACATTATTACAAGAAAGCGTATCTCACTTCTCGAACAACTTATATTTAGAGCTATATGTATAACGTAAATTTTGTTACAGTACAAATTTTCATCAATTCTACAGGTATTTCTTCTGAGTGACAACAATAAATCCATTCCAAAATCAACAAAAAAAACATTGAATAACCTAACAATCGTGAAACACAGCTCTAGTCATCACTACGAATCGACTAAAAACTCTCTACATTAAAAACACACCAACATTAAAACACTCAACACTTGATTCGAAATTTAAACAAGTAAGTTTAAAGTCAAACCCTTAAGTGATGGCGGCAATTATTCTCCTGTCTTATTAACCATTCACCACCCCAGGAACTCATTAACTCGTTAAACACGTGTTAAATTAAAAAAATAACTCTCACTCGGCTACCGTTCTCATGCTCGATATTAATCGATTCCATTAGTATCGAAACTTGAGAATTTGAATTTTGAATTATTTATCATAGATAATTATGTCTTGGAATTGTTGGGAGTGGGAACTACTGATGTACTATGACTGTACTATGAGAAGATAAAAAAAACCTGAGTAGGTACCTGGTATTTTATCTAGGTATTTTTTTATGTCAAGAAAGTGGTATCCGTGCCTGTGCGTAGAAAGTAAATCTTAACATCAAAAGTCAACGATTGTAAAATCTAATTGCACAATTTAAAACCATAAGAATAAAAATATATTGAGTACCAATAATAAAATAATTAATATGAATTTTTTGATAGTTGTTATAAGTTGATATTGGTAAGCATATTACCAATATCAACGAATTATTCAAAATGCATATGCTATAACTTATTGGCACCGAGCAGGAATCGAACCCGCAGCGCTCACAGCTGACGAGCCAAGCCGTTCGTCGAGGAAAAAACGTTATCAGTTACCAATTTAGAACTACACCTCTTTACAATAGTTTTCCTGTTTTTTGCTCACATAATAATATACATATTATGCTTACTTGACATTTACTGGTTTCAGATTAACTAATTTAGATATTTTTATAATAATATTACGTCTAATTTTGCGTGGATAAAACCTGTTTTAATACGGAACGTAATAATATTACGTATTACGGAACGTTCGTACAACTGTCAAACTGTAGGTGCTATTTATAAACAAGCTCTCGCGATTGCGCATTTAATAAAAAAATATGACATAAACTAACCTTGCTGAAGTTGTGATCTAATGAGGAATAGATAGAAGCAGTCTTTAGCCGTTTTTCTGCATATACAAGTGCTTACTAGACCTTATTTAATAGCAAAATATGACTAACCTTCGCCTTGAGAGCGTACACTGTATTCTTCCTCCCATATTTATTTACAGCATAGAACGCCACGCCGCCGCCGACGACACAAACACAGGTTGTAATAACCTTCGTTAACGAATTATTTCCTTTCACATTACTGAAATTACGCGTAAAAACAGGTGAAAACTGTAATTTTCTAAATAATTTTGTCGAAGTACGGCTTAGCGTGGCCATGTTGGCAGAACGGCAAATTGACGTGTGCGAGCGAGAACCACATATTTCTGAGGAAGATGTACGATCAAAATGTCAACAGCGCATGCGCGTGTGTTATCCAAATTTGATACAAAAAGCACAGTTAAATGTAAACCTTATGAGCTCCCCATAAGATCGATTTTCAAACACTATTATTTTATGAACAATCTTTTAAAATATAGGAGGTAGGCAGAAAAGCTGCCGCACATTGACAGGACTCGGTTATCTTTATTTCACTGTCTAAGCAGTAGCAGACATGTTTAATTAGTTTCTTAAAATAAATGAAACACTTTCTTATTAATTTATAACAGATTACGTTTTTATTTGAAATAGTTGATTCTACAAGGCAGTCAGAATCTCAACCTCAATAAGCTCTGGCTTCAGATCCATCACAGGTTAAGCTCGTTCAACATGGTCGGTACGAAGATGGGTGACCATCTTTGTCATAACGAGTTCCTCCGTATCGTGTTGCCCAGGTAACTGGGTTGAAGGGGTCAGATAGGCAGTCGGTTCTTGTAGAACACTGGTACTTAACTGCATTCGTTTAGACTGGAAGCCGACCACAACATAGTTGGGATAAGGCTAGGATGATGATAAGCAGAAGCTCAAGACCAGTTTAGAATTTGTGTTCGCATTATGCTTATATTGAATTAGACTTGATTAGGTTTGCAGGTAAGCAAGTCAACAGGATCTGATCTTCATATTTTAAATAATAGTCAACTACTTCAGTAAGATTTTATACCAGAACCAAGCAACGGTTTTTCTTATCTCCTTCCATCTCTCCTAAACTAACCTCACCTAAACAGCTTAGATTAAAAATTTAGGCTATTTAAGAAAACGACTCCTGTACTTAGGAACGGCCGTCAAGTCGCGGAAGGTTTCAGAAACATTCAGGTCACATGCAAGAACACCTAGAACCAAATCAAACATTTGTAGATAACCCAAACGCTTGTCCTACGCGAGGATCGAACCCGTGACACGTCGCGCAATATTTACGGCTTTGGCGTAGTGAGCAAGTACCTATGCTATTCGGTTAGTTAAAAGACGGCCCCTAAAATAGAGAAATTCCTAGTCCATGTAACCAATGAGTATTTTAAACCGACAATAAACACCAGCTTGTAAATTACCTTACCATTCCAACTATTTAGCAGTTATCTGCACAATTAAGTTGCATCCTGGTTGCGAGTTGAACAGCCGACCCAAATACTTCACACCATCTATTTATTTATTATCTGTGGTGAACGTCATTGCTCTATGCAATTTACAAGAGGTCTAGTCTTCTAGTCATTAAGACCATGAACTATGGAGTGACCAATTTAGTAGATCCTTATCGGTAATTAGCGGCCCGCGCTATAGTTGACCTGCAATTCTGCTCGTTCCTTTATAGGTTATGCAGTGTAATGTTACTGCAAGAATATTGAATGAACGATAGCGTAATCTTTTAGTGTCATTTTGCATACAAACTGAGTTAGCTGAGATTTTATGAGATTGGGTTTAATTACTGTGCGAATAGAGATAGAGACACGTGCTTGGGTAGTCGTTGCAATTTGGTCGTATCATATATAAAAAGGTTCAGTATTTTAGGAAACTGAGATCTTTGCTGCAATGCTGTGAGGATCATTTTCCGGATGAGAAAACCGTCCCATACTTTTTACCTTTTGTATACCGGGGCCACGGTAACCCTTCCAGAAAATCCCGCTCGCTCAGCCTGACAATGTTCCTTCAGCCAACCCTAATGGGCTGTCTTATCGAGAGGTCCTTCAAGTTATATCATCACACCGAACACCAGCCAGCTAATAAAAAACTTATCATATTCGGTTAAGCCATTTCGGACATACGTGATGCGGGTCTTGCAACGAGCCGCTGAATAACTAGAGAAAAATGACTTTAAGCCATCGAGATAGTACTTTCTTCTACATTAAAGGCGTTATAATTAAAATCAAGAACCTGATAATACCCGAATCTGTCCAGATTGCGTCCAACCGAAGCTGCTGACGTCGCTGCGTCCATAATGCTGGTCAGGAGAGGCACAATACTCAGTCATGACCACAGTAAGGAAGATACCTACTACTGTGTCATGACCAAACAACAAGAGAAAGAGAAATTAAAATCTTAATCTCTAGAAAAAAACATTAAAGGTACAATGACCCTGCCTCAAAAATAGCGCGGGAACTATATCTTGGAATATTCACGTGATTTAAAACGCGTAGGTTTGGGCACGTATTCTGTTAATGGACCTTTTTTATGCTCAATACATGTTTTGTTTCAACGTAAATAACTAGGCATTTTATAATTAGACACGCATGGGAGTATGCGCGATTTCGATAAGCGTAATTGAGTGATTTTTCGTACCTAATGAGAAAAACTCTAATCTTACCTAATCACGTAACGGCTGGATTGTATGCTCTTATGTTTGGGCTATACTTTGCTTAGGTGTCATATCCATGTACGACAAGCAATACACGAATGCTGAATGCAAGGTCTGGGTGTCATTGTGCATGTGTCTGGAGTGACACAAGGATTGATTTACTTAGTGTGGTTGTCATTAAATTATTGGCCCCGAGGGGGTTATGTATAATTTTCCGTCGCATCCGCGGACAAATCCCAACCGGACGTCCAAACACATAGCTTTTTATTATAGCAAGAATCCTCGTGAAACATACTCATTATTGTTCTAAAGCAACGTTCATAATTAGAATACTATGAAATTTATTTAACAAATAGGGAAGCTTTTGTCCAAGCAGGAATCGAACCGCGTTAATAATATCAGCTATCAAATAAAATTAAAGTAAAGCGACTGCCTAACTTCAATAAAATTGTTTTTTAACATTAAGGCTATATGACCAATAACAAACGAAATTATTCATTTAATCTACCATGTTTCCTAGAACGTTTAGCTTTAACATACCCTCTATACAACTTTATGTACTACTTAGTGGTACCAATAAAAGATTTAGTACAATAATACTTACTAAATTTGTGTTAAAACGGTCAATATAATCTTACTTACCTATCCTGTTACAAAGCAGTCAAAATCACTCATCATGCCGCCACAGGACTAATAAAAATACCCTTTCGAGTTTGACAGTGAATTTATCAATAATAATAAACTACCATTAAAAAGCTCAAATTTCTTCTAAGGCTCATTTCTAAAGTAGGGTTCGAACCTACATCTTACTTTCAATCTCACTGTTCACACCTCCTCATTTATTATAAACCAAACCTGATTCCACACATTGGGCGCTGGGATTACCAATGCTCAGTGAGCAAGTGTGGTGGTTAATAGTCAAATATTCCCTACATGAAAAAGGGGTTTTGCCACATAGTGCCATAAACCCCATATGCCCTAAGTGTAAGTTATCATCTGATAGAATAAGGTGAATAAAAGGAAACAAATATTATAAGTCTATATTATAATTAACAATAATTTTTAAAGATTTACACCTCGTAAATACACTAAACCTACCTAACTAATTTCCGCTATTATTTCTCCTTCATTACTTTGGATGGGGTCCTGTCTTACCTCTACAACTTCTTCAGCTTGTACGGTCTGTATCTGCGTCTCAAACTCTACAGGTACCGATGGTTCTGGTTCATTTGACTGAATTGAGTACATGAGGACCCGTTTTACCGCATCTGCATTGTCATACAGCCCATATTCAGCCTGCCATAATATAGTTGTGATTAATTGTTGTAAGTTACCTCTCGTTCTTGGGGTTTTGAATTTTCTTAGTTTATTGGCTACATATTCTCCGAATACTGAGTACTCGTCATGTTTCTGAGGATCTTCGTAGACAACTTTCTTTTCTTTGGGTGCGACATAGAAGCCAGGTAGGCCTGTAGGCGAAGCTACTTCTCGCTTAATCTTTCTGTACTTCATCTTCTTGCGTTTAGGTTCATATGTCTCTATATGTGTGATTTGGTATGGATCATCTTCAAGCCACTCCTCGTCTGTGTTACCTCCTGCATGCATCTGACGGACCAAGTTTATTGTAGAATCATTCCCATCTTCTCTGTCAATATCAGAATCTGTGTTTTCTAAGACATCTACCTGAAAATATAAGATAGGTAAGACAAGGGAAACTAAAAATAAACTAGTTTATTGAATAAAGACTAATAATCTACATGATATGGTAACAAAAGATGATGGCATAAAAACTAGTACAATGCAACCAGTTTTGGATTAAATACTAAAAAAACTATTAAAAGTACATGATTAATAAATACTATTACAACCCTGTACTATGATTTTATTAAAGAAATCATGAAATATTAGCGTTTCGTCATGTGTATTTCGTTGTTTATTACCACTTCGAACGTCATTGTGATAATACAATGCTCTGTTTGTCTTGTAGAAAGAACTGATAAATATAACAACTCGTGGTGTTTCCTTATTGGCTGAAAGTTACACAAAACTTCAGGCTCACGGTTGCCAATAACAACTATTGTAACTTTAAGCGCGAGACGGCGTCATCAACATAACCTAAAATGGCGTTGAATACGTATTTACTCTGATCTGAACACTATTATGCACTTTTGATACTTTCAAAAACCAACTATAGTAGTTGTAAACAAAATAATCACAAACTAATGTACAATTTAAGCTCATGCACAATTTAATCTAAAGAATACACACAACAACAATGCAATTACAAACATTAATCGATTATCAGTTACGTCATTGATATCATGAGGTTATCGATTTTTCATTTCGATAAAGCGTATTGAATTTTTATCAACAAAACCTCAATCGCTAATCGATATATTTTTGAAGTGAATACTGAATACGGTTTTGATAACTGATAAGACTAAAACATTATCTAATAAGGTATAACAATCATTATGTAGGTACCCGTTGTATTTCAATTTTTGGCATAACGCCCGATCCTGATGATTCTTCCTGATTAACTGATACTGAGTAACGTACGTTTTTATCTTTGAGACCCCTCGGTGTAAACTTCCTTCGTTTATTTGGTGTAGATTGTTTTGAGTCATCTTCTTCAATTCTAAAATGAGTATCATCCAATGTTCCATTCTGTGACAGTTCCCATTGTATTGGATGTTTATTTATCAAATGAGCCCGGAGATTTGTCGTATTTCCATAGTATTTATATTGCGTTTCACATAATTTACACACCACTGCTACACATCTTTGACTATCGTCTATTCGCTCAAAGAATCGCCACACAACCGACGAACATTTCTTCATTTTGTATCGATACGTCTTGATAGATAGTCAATTTGCCGCCGAAAATCAAATGGATATTGAATCGAAAACGATTATAAGCCTGTATCGAATCAAAAGTATCACGATTCACGAGTAAAATACTTTTACAAGATGGCGATCGAATGAAACATCGAGCGACCTTCATTCGATACTCAGTCAGCTAGTGACGTTCCTGGGATACGACGAAGCAATGATTCGATTCCCTATACAGTTACTTCAGAACCATTTGACAAGATAAATTAAACCTTATTTCTATGCGCACAAGCTCACACCTGACAGCATTAGAATATCACTACTCGGTGTCCGAATGAACACTGTTACTTCTTTCTCTGTCGTATTCCTGACGTCTAGCAATATGTCTGTCTCTTTCTCAGCTGTTTCTATTGGATTTCAGTACGTCACTTCGTAGGTTAGCCAACTTTATAAAACAAATGTAATCAATGGCAGGCGCGTTCCACAGAAGTTTTAACTTTTTCATTCATTCGTTTCATAATTCATTCCTTTTTATTTATTTAGATTCGTTTGCGTTTAGCCTACATCAGTAAAATTTACTTTTTAGACAAATATAAATATATTTTTGGACCAATGTGGAGCATACGTTTGGAATGGAGGCAAGCGGATTATAATTATTAGCAAATTTTCAAAACATTAACATAAACATACATTAACATTTCGTGTAACTGGTTAACCAAATATGTGGTTCAAGTATTTTTATAAATATTAATCTCGAAAGGTGACGTTTCTTCGAGTAGGTAAGTACTCATAGTATCTATTAAATAATAAGGAGGATGCTAAGCTAAATAGGTAAGTAGGTATTAAATTTCATTTCATTCTGTGTAATGTCGTATGAGAAACTCCATTATATAACAGAAGTACTATTTCAACTTCGATTAACAAGTCTTCGGTAGTATAGTGGTCAGTATCCCCGCCTGTCACGCGGGAGACCGGGGTTCGATTCCCCGCCGGAGAGAATCTTTTTGCATCTTTTTTTGTTCGAGTAACTAAAATTACCATTCTTTCAGCATATTAAAGTTAATATTATGTATTTATTGGCCTTTTTTACGATATTTCTTAAAACACTGGCATAAAAACTAACAAAAATAGTGGAGCTCGTCTAGTCTACATTTAGCTCTCGACAGTGTTTTAAAATATACTTAATTGAAAAGTACTCCTTTCGGCTGAATGGTCATATCGTTATTCGGCTACGCATGAAGCTCAAATACCTTTAAAGTTGAGGACATCTTAGGTCATCAAGTTATGAATTAACGTCTAATTGATAAACTTCCTTCACAATACTTCACAGTGTTTTATCAAAAGAGATACTTACATTTTTATTCTATTATTACCTTAAATTATTGTCATTTTTTTCTTGTACGGGAATCGATCCCGCATCTCGTTTGAAAGTTATATAACTGCATTCTTGCAGTTTGGTCAAAATAGACATTTGACTTAGCCAAAATTCGCATAGAGCTGAAAATTGGCAGAGACGTTAAATACATCATTATAAAGAAAATATCAAAAGTCCCCTTCGATCCCACTTCTGCAAAAAAAAAAATTCAAGGTCAAACATGCAAAATTAAGGTTTTTTCCATTTTTCTCCAAAACGGTAAGTTTTATCGTAAAATAATACAGACAAAAGTTGTAGATCATACTATTCTCTACAAAAATGGTTCAGTTTTTCTCTTACGACTCACCATTCGTGAGATACCGCGGTTTTAATCATTACAAAATTCATATTTTACATAATATGCACTAAAATGCAGCCTGTATACGTCATCGGACGTTCAATATAAATGAAAATAAGAAATCATTGGTTTGTGTTACTTACACAATATAAAACTTGTATAAATTGAATGAATATTTTAAAATAAAAGACCATACTGTCGGTCCCTAATTCCCTTCGACGGTAACCTTGAGAAACATCTTCTAGCTACATCATTGTTTGAGTGTGGAGTGTCACATACCTGCCTATTTTTGAAGGAAGTAAGCGACATAACTCAGTATATACTGTTAGTTTTGAAAATTCCTTTTTGGTAATATTTTCAATTTTAATTTGTGCTGTTAAATAATTTTAACAAAATGTCAGAAGTTTGTTTCATTTGTGATAAACCTTTGGAAGAAAGTGAAGTTGTTGTTGTGGATCGTGGAATGAAGACTTTGATTGATGCAAGTGTTGAAAGAAATGATAAGTTTTTTGAATACTTGAAATTGAAATTGAATTGAAACTTGTCGTAAAATGTACACTCGAAAGAGTAGTATTGTTTCAGCTAAAAGACAAGAACAAGGTAGTACATGCACGATAAGTCCACCTCATGCACGAGTAAGTGAGCCAGATTTCAACTTTAAAAGATATTGGTTATTTTGCGGCGATGAAGCACATGAAGAAGCTGAAAAGAAGAAAGCGCAGGATGTTTGTCGTAAACTATATAATGTATCTATACTTGAATTTAAAGATTCCATTTTAAAGGTAGCTCGGACTTGTTCTGAAGACGTAGCAAAAGCTGTTATTGCCCGCATTGAGAATAAATTTTACTTAAATGCTGCTGAAGCTGAGTACCACAATAATTGTTATAATATCTTTCTGAGGCCTACTACAAAATGTCGTCCCGAAGATGATTCAGTAATTTTAGAAAATCGACGATTTAATTTGGAACATTTGAAATTAATATGTACAACTATCAGCCACTGTATAATTACTGCTGTTCGACCTAGGTCTTTCAAATCAAGATTGCAATTGGGTTTATCAGATTTTTTCATCGACGATTTGGATCAAAACGTCTTATACAGATTTTTTCGTCATCATTTATCATTTATTTCCACACTTGCATCAATCAAAGTCTTCATTCCACGATCCACAACAACAACTTCACTTTCTTCCAAAGGTTTATCACAAATGAAACAAACTTCTGACATTTTGTTAAAATTATTTAACAGCACAAATTAAAATTGAAAATATTACCAAAAAGGAATTTTCAAAACTAACAGTATATACTGAGTTATGTCGCTTACTTCCTTCAAAAATAGGCAGGTATATGACCCTCCACACTCAAACAATGATGTAGCTAGAAGATGTTTCTCAAGGTTACCGACGAAGGGAATTAGGGACTGACAGTATGGTCTTTTATTTTAAAATATTCATTCAATTTATACAAGTTTTATATTGTGTAAGTAGCACAAACCAATAATTTCTTATTTTCATTTATATTGAACGTCCGATGACGTATACAGGCTGCATTTTAGTGCATATTATGTAAAATATGAATTTTCTAATGATTAAAACCGCGATATCTCACGAATGGTGAGTCGTAAGAGAAAAAGTGACTGAACCATTTTTGTAGAGAATTGTATGATCTACAACTTTTGTCTGTATTATTTTACGATAAAACTTACCGTTTTGGAGAAAAATGAAAAAAACCTTAATTTTGCATGTTTGACCTTGAATATTTTTTTTTGCAGAAGTGGGATCGAAGGGGACTTTTGATATTTTCTTTATAATGATGTATTTAACGTCTCTGCCAATTTTCAGCTCTATGCGAATTTTGGCTAAGTTATGACTTTTTTTTGTTTATTTTGACTGGACTATAATGAGTAAGTAGATAAATTTTTGTCGTTGTTACAAACGGTAGGCGATAAAGAAAACTCACATATTATAGAATCATTTTTATTTATTTGTCGGTATAAGAGACTGTAGAAAGTTATTGTCTAAAAGTTTCGCTCAATCTTTCTTTTTGTAGTACTAATTAGGTAAAGTAGGTAATTCAATTTAACTACTACTTTAGAAAAAACATCTAAAGATATTATTTATTCAAAAACGTTTAAAATATTCAGAACTTTTTTATAATTGTACATGTATAAATGCACTAAGCAAACTCGAACATTTAAAAGTATGTAATTATTGTAAAAAAGGTATCGAAATTAATTAAGTAAGTAATACTGTTTGACTCCTCTTGACATTCTTATATATAATTTTAGAAACAAGGGTATACACCAGTGTGAAAAAGAAATCAAAGATAATTTTAATATTTTTATATACAATAATTTTATTATTGTCCATTGTCCATGAATGGCTTATATCCTTATTTCTTAACAATATTGACATATATGTACTTGAGTATAGTAACTGTGGAAAATTAACATGTTTATTGAATCGGTAGGCTAACCCAGAGGGCAGTTTATTATGGCACATGGCAACACACGTATTTTACACCATCAGCGGCACATTGTTATGCAAACTCACGGCTTCCCGCATAATAGCAGATTAATAAATTACATTTATTTATATTTTATTACATAAGGCTGAATGTGGCTCTTACTTGGCACTATTAAAAAGCTGTCAATGGTTGTTTAATTTACGCGGCAAATTGAGTTTGACAACATGGCGCCTAACATAGCTTGTAACATTGCCTGCATTGTAACATTACGTATAGGAGAATAATAAAACCAATTTGCATCTGCTGGAGTTTCTTACAATCTCTATTCATTATAAAAACTACAAAAACTAGATACTGCAACGGAGAACCATTTTTACAATACCGAAATACTGCTTCTACACTAACATAAAGATCGATTGGTATTCATTTACAATAACGAGTCAAGTATAACGAATCCGAGAATCGAATAATTTATTGACTTATACGAAAACGACAAGGAACTCGGTACGATCGTAATTATTTTATTAATAAAATGTTTATATGATGAGTAAATGCTTCGGCTTGTACACATTCCCTGTCGCTTTCATGTGATACCTAAAATATTATACATACATATAAATAATTCAAAATATCATACGTATACCATACGTAGGTACATTCATAAAGCTTGCTGCATATATTCACAAAAAAACTCTCGGTACACTTAGTCAGCGAACATCACTAATTATGTTGCTTTCAATCGTAGAGATGTTACTTAGCATGAAACACGTTTAGTCGATTTAATAGTGGTGTGGATTGCAAGAGAAAATTTCAATGGGCGCAGATTGTAAACTAAAACTGAAAGTGGGACGCTCGTTATGCATATTCATGAATGAGTCGCTCCTTAAACATTCCCTACGGAAAGCGAGCTATAAAGAATGTTCGCCGACTACAGCTCAAGATACTCTGCTACAAAATCTACGCACATAATCAGAATGCGAGGGACATCACTAAAGAGAATGTAATCGTGTAAAATCCATTCAATCACAATATTTGCAAATGCATCCATTACACACTATACAAAACTGCATACAGAGCACATATTGTCACCGAACGGACTTAAAATATAATACAATTAATATTGGCTCACTAAAAGTACAAGCGTATGATCCTACACATCTACATTCGGTTGGAACTAAGGGGGACGAGAGAATAAAAAACATCAACTAAAACGTTAACAAAATACGACTTTCTCTATGGAAAATAAATAAATTTACAAATTAGATACACGTTTTAGAACTACTTACTAATAGTCACTTCATCGTCGTTAATGTTTATCACTACATTTTTGGACGAGTCGGTGCGAGCGGGCTTGTACTGGTCGGCTGTTGCGCAATTATAATTTTTATAGGTTTTTCCATTGGTTCCAGTTTGGACTGGTTTGGTCCACACCGCGGGGTATGTGGGCCTGGTGTTGGCTGCCAGCGCGCGTGTTGGACCATGGGAACACGACCGCATGAGCTGCGCATGCGTCAGTGCACGGCCGCTCGCGTCCGACGCTCGAATATAACTTAGAATAGATTTCAGAAGCATGCCGTCCGCCGCACTACGTTATCCTATCATAGTCTAGGCCGAAACCAACATAAACTACATTACTCAGTCCAATTTTCAGTCAATTTCTTATGAAATTACACCTCAACACACGTATCTAAGTACAAAAACGTTTCGGAATTTCTTCTCTTCGTGTTACTGAAGCATTCGGATGCAAATTATTATGGCAGCCGGCGATGTTTAATTTTAGATGATAAA
Source organism: Trichoplusia ni (assembly GCF_003590095.1). NCBI lineage: Eukaryota > Metazoa > Arthropoda > Insecta > Lepidoptera > Noctuidae > Trichoplusia > Trichoplusia ni. Next base: position 299,291 of record NC_039489.1, on the reverse strand, counting down.
ATACTTAAAAGACGCATTTACGACCTTTGCATAAAAGGAATAGAATGTTAATTTCTCAATTTGAATACGCTTTTAGAGAACTTTGTATATGTGGATAATTAGAAGCATTCGAGCTATGTGTGCCATGTTGTGTCTGTTACGCAGGCGAATGGGCCACGATCAAATCCATTAACGAATAACTTAAACTTAATTAGGGAAACATATCGGACGAATGCCACTAATGGGATTTTAAAGATACAACAATTATTAAATTATTAGAAATTAACTTTTATGATGTGGACGTGAGTGAAGCAGGTTCGTTTGAGAGAGTGATTCCGAAACGGTAAGTATTTAGGCTAAATTTTAATTGACAGGAATCTTTTGCCATCCCTAACACAGTTCCACCTTACCAAACGATAATCTCGACGATTCAAAACAATCGGTGTTTAGTCGTTATCGAATATACGTTAATTTAACATCTACGTTAATTTCATGATAAGTAAACAGTAACTTACAACTGGTATCTTGCCGATAAACCTACGTTTTAAAGCGAACTAGGAATATAAATTGAGATAGATAATTTCAGTAGCTTTGGTAGAGTAATATCATTTGTTATATTGTTAAAATGTATCGACTTCAACGGCAACACTGCCTAACTCATCAGTGAGTATTATGTTTCGTACGTACTACTAGTAAAGGAAAGAACGAAGTTAAATATCGTCAAACATTCGTTATGAACGCGTCACTATATTCAACTTTCTCGATAGTTAAATTGGAGCGCCATTCGTAAGAGAGCAATGCTACTTTGTCGTAAATATTTGACGCGCCGTTCCGCGTATCGTCGGGAACGGCACTAAATAGGAATGATACAGAGATTCAAGCACGTGTAAGTGTGGAACGGTGCTAGTGTGCGAGCGCGACGGCTGCCCCGACCGCGACCAGCGCCCGACTCACGCGCGACCGACCGCCTCCTGCGCGGTCGCCGACCGAAAAAACTCCACGTCCGTCGTGGACATGGTCGACATCGTGGACTCGTCCCATGTCACCTCGGTCGTGGTCGTCGTCCCGTTCTCATGTTTTCTTCTCGTCTTCGGATGCCGCTGCTTCTTCTTGGGATTGTTAGCCTTCTTGTGCTTCCGCTTATGCCTGAGGTTGGCTTTCTGCAGGCGCACGTGGCAGTTGCGATGCCGCGGCGGCGGGCGCTTGAGCTTGCCGCGGTGGCGGCGCGGCGGGCAGTGCGTCTGCCGGGGCCCATCCCAGCGCCGCGTCAGCGTGAGCGCGTACGGCGACAGGTTGCCGAGCGGCCGGCTCACCGGGATCTGCGTCCGCCGCGCCCTGCCCCTGTTGTCCAGCGCCAAGAAGGTTTTCTTCCCGTTGCGTAACCGCGAGTAAGTGTTGTAGTTGTTCTCCTCTATATGTTCCTCGAACACGCAGTCGTCCGAGAGATCCTTCTGAAACAATGAAAAATTATGCGATTACTTGTCAAAATTAAGTCGTATTTATGGGAACGGTTATTTCGAGATCGGGGTCGGCGTCGTTACTTTAACCGCTGCATCGAATGCGACTAATTTAACTAGCATTGTGTAGAGCTTTAAGAATCCGTGGCCATAGTCCACAATTATACTATCAGAACACAATTTATCACTCTATAAATCCGCTATAAACTCCCTTTTACGTGCATCGCCGGCCGCGTACATGGAATCGGTTTGACAATTCCAACAAATTGGGGCTTTCCTTTTGGGATGACCGTATTACCCCCCGGTCTGTGCCGTTATTGCCGCGGCGCGGTGGCTGGGTGCACGAACCAATACAAATTGGTTGTTCCAAACATAAATATGTATAAGTGAATCGCTCTGGGGTTTAGTAATGCCTCTTAAATTGTCCCAAGACACATAATATCGGGTGCATTAAATTCAATCTGCGATAGTTTGCGGGTGCTGGTGGGTTAAAGTTATTACTCTATAGATTTATGATGGGAGCAATTTGTCGTATCGGAAGTTCTTTAGTAACCGCCTTTCACGTACCGATCGCGTTCACTTGTATTTATTAAGTGGTTGGATATAAAGCTGTCTAGTTTAGATACTGTGTCGGTTAATGGGTGAATGTTTTGGGAAGATTTTCTATTTTAGGAACAATTCCATTTGGTTCTCATTTAAACATGAGATAACTGTCGCTGACTGCTGACATGCGGAGAAGCAGTCCTTCCCTTATCCGATGAGCAAGGCACAGTTAGGTTTAATCACAAAGTTGATCATAGTTAATTGAACATAGGACAGGTATTCATGAATATGCGTATTCAATTCAACACGAGGTGTTCTCGTAATATAAATCAATTTTCATGAACTTTCTATGCCTTAGAAACTTCTTGTTTCCTGGCTGACTAGATTTGATAAGTGTTTAGCGTCGTATGCAAAGTAAGGCTTGGCTTTTGACAGATCAAGAATAATGGAATGTCAACAATATTAGCCTATTATGACCTTTAATTGCGGAATCGAGTACGGATTTGATCATCTACAAATAAGAGTTGAGTTATGCTGACACATCGTCACCCACCGGTTTTATGACCGTTGCTTAACTTCCATTTTTATTTTTATGGCAACTACTTGTTATGTCAGCAGAAATATATAATCTGTGAATATTTTAAAGCTATCTTAGGTTTAAAGCAGCGCCTTAGTTTTAAATTTCTTTACTGTTTGGATTCGAAACACCAAAAAAAAAATCATTTGATAAGCTTATACAGATTTTGCCACATCTAATTATATGAAATTTAAGTCGATAAAAATACATTCTTTAAACCTTATTCTTCTACATGCAAAGCCCACATTCATCCGTTTGTTGTAAGGTAAAGTACCCGTATTTAGGCTGGATACTATGAGTAACGAAAATAAAATTCATGTAAACATATTCTAAATAGCTTTACCGACAGTAACGCCTTGTTACTGCTTTTATAACAACACATTTAAAATCCCTACCTACTTACCAAAAGACTAATGTTCACATTAAATTTTACAACCCCACACGACAATTACAAACGCTTTGGTATAGAAAGCGGTAGTTGTATGAGTAATAAGGGGGTGTTCTTGTACTAAATACGCAATGGAATGCAATTTGTTTTGTAAAGTCGCTATTAAATTATCGTTAACGTTACCACCCATGGTGCTTGGTTGCGGTGTTGTCAACTGGCAAAATTGTCTAATAGAGTGAATTATTGTAATGATTGGTTAATACAACTAATTTGTTAATCATTACGAGTTTAAGTGCTGAATACAGGTAATTTTGACAAATCGGTCCCATTGTTAGGCTTCCAAAACGAATGCCTACAGTTTATTTCAGGATTGGAAGATTGGTAATTAATTTTTATATTTGATTTCAGGTTTTTTGGTTAAATTTTACGTTGAAAAACAGTTAGATTCAATTTCACAAAGTCTTGTGCCTATTTAATATTACGTAATTACATAATGAATCCAACCTTTAGATTCAAGCAAAAGACAGAATCGAAACACATAACTTTCTAAATACGTGAAACACTCCACCTATTTACAAAATAGGAATTCTCAGGCTATCGGCATGAAACCATAAAGTTGGCAGCACTATACAACGTAACCCCATGATACTGTAAAGGCAGGCGCACAGTTGAATCAGCGGAAGACCTTTGACACTCGAAAACGGACTTAAAACTACAACTTACTATTTGAAATGCGAAAGTAAAGTGCGTTTTAATTGACAAACATTTGTGAACTTTTCAAGCATCTTCAAAAAGGGTTTAGTTCTCAATGCGACTGTATTTTTTTGGTTATAATAGGGACACTAGAAGTGTTTCTTGTAACTTCCAGAGCCACTCACTGAAATGTTCTAGTTTGTTACCGTATTCACAAACCGAACGCCATCACGCCTCGCACAAACGCAGTTGATGTGTTGTGAGGTTCGATATTCTAGCAAAAACAACGAAACGTAACCGAACGTCAGCCGAACTTGAGCCCAAACATTCGCATGAACCACTGGAAATAAATACACAAGCGTGTCCGTACCATTAAAAACTTTTAGAATATTTCAAAAGATGGCGTTCTCTCCGCCATGTTTGCGCCCTAAAGGTCAATATTTACCCTCAAGCTTCACTAAACCATATTAATATACCAGAGAACCGTATGCATTTACTGTTAATATAAAACGACATATAATTGCGTGTAAAATGCCCCGGGTATAATTACGAGCTTTAGAAATTATTAGCGTCCAGTCCAAACGGACATAATTCCTTGTGGAGCGTTCACTATAATGGTAAACAGTTATTGTTTGATTATAATAATGTTATTTATTAAATGGTTTATTGTGTTCCGTAAGATATAAGCTTCTATGTTTATTCGTATACCTACTAAAATGAGAGGAATTCATTTTATTTGTTTGAATAAATATATTTGCAAACAATTTGTTCAACTTATTAAATGATGTAACGGTTTACTCACGCGTATTTATCGGGGTAGTCCGACTAGTTTCGGACCCAACCGGAGTCCTTAATCATGAGCAGACGCGGCGGGATCGCGAGTCAGTCTCACGATAGTTATTATAAACATTTGTTCAACTTACTGACAGTTCATAATTGGGGTTAAAATTACTTAGTTTTATTTTTTTGTTATCTAGCCCACTGTGTCCAAAGTTGGGCAAATGCCTCCACGAAATCCTTCCACGGTCCTCAGTCTGTCCTGGGCTAACCAGCAGACGCGGTAAGAGTTAAGGTATCTATACATTTATGAAAAATGATTAAGTAATTGTTTGATTAAATGCAGGCGTTTTGAAAAAGCCTGTAAAAACAAAACACATGAAGTCAATAGGACAACTAATTAAATAATAACTACGTATTAAATTACTTTTAAACTGACATTTATATTTCGAACACGGGAAGTAAAGAGATCCTTTAAGTAAAAAACCGTATTTATTTCCCATCCCTATCGACAACAGATAATATTAACCGTTACTAATAGTTTAATTAAGCAGGTGGCGCACGTTATTATCAATTAAATCGCTTAAATCTGGCAACCTCATAATATGCCTTATCTTATCACGGGACCCTCAATAGCAGGATTCGTTTAAGGAATTGGTTCATAGGGCAAATGGTGTGAGAAGTGGGCACAGATAAGGGAATAGAGATTGATCGTTAACTATTCCGTTATCGATAGATTTTCGAGATAATAACAATTAAATAAATAGACTTCTTAAGTTTGTTTAATCGTTTGTCGTTAAATTTACAAAGGTATTTCACGGGGATAGTGAAAGTAAGTTTTTTTGTTCATGGGTTCCGTATCAATTGAGTAAAATTGAACCTTTAATTGAGGCTTCGGTGTCTGTTTGTCTATTACCAGGCTGTAGTTCATGAACTGTGCTAGCTAGACAGTTGTCATTTTTACAGATTCTGTATTTTTTTTGTGGCTCCGACAAATTTCATAAGCTTAGTAAGATTATGAAAGATAATTTGATTCTAAATGTCCGGAACCCTCAGCTTCGAGAATCCTATTCGTATTTGGCCGTTTTTTTCGTTTGTATGGAAGGTTATTGAGTAATGTGTTTTGCTATTTACATTAAAGGTCTTGAATTCACAAAAATACACAATAAGCAGGCAGTAAATACGTCGCACTTAGTGTACACAGTTTTGTCATAAAACTCCAACGTCATGGCATGATATCTTTACTTGCTGTCAGTTTATGAAAAGATTTGTAAGTTATTCAATCTGACTGAATAAAGGTAAGTTCCTTACCGCAAGTTTATGTGAAGGCATGCATAATACATGCATGCACGCATGCAATTTAATATTTCAAACTTAACTTACGCGCTTTCAAACAAGACTAACAAGATTATTCTAATTCAATGATTCCCCGCAACATGTAAATATCGATACTCATAATATTTACATACATTTTCTAATCGATAAATCGTGCCAACCTCGAGGGTCAAACATTTTACGATCGTGAATTTATCGATACCGATGATCGACTATCGATAGTGAGCAGGCGACACGACACTAGCAGAGATAGGGTTATCGCGTACGATCTTTATGGAGTAAAAACAATCGCCAAAGACGATTCGTCGATCCTTGTTCCTTGTAAAGGATATAATATGACGAAATTAAATTTTACTGGCCTTATTGACATGTCCCTTCGTATGTCACTTACAAACTCATAAAATAAAACATACCTATGGATTTTACCTTTTTTTACTGTAACTGACCACTAGACACCCACTATATGGGTTATTAGGTTGTTGGAAGCATTGTAAAGATACTGCTTTTATTTCTGTGACGGTATATTTAAAAAAGGACTGCCCACGAACTAAATTTATTATCCTTAGTACATCCTTGAATTTTGAAAGAAGAATCCGACTTTCATCCAAAATGGCGTCACTGCTAGGGCAATTTTGCCACCCACAAACTGTCATTAGGGCTGTATTCTCTATAAAAAGCTTGTCCCCAAGGTAGGAAACACTGAAATCGGATAACAGTAAAATGCAATGTAAATGCTAAATTAGAAAGCTCTGAATCCTAATTTACGCGTCTCTAGAGTTATTTATTCCGCAATAAATATGTCAATTACAGTAGTCTAGTCGGGACAGATTTATACAGAGTTGTCCGTCGCGTTTTAAAATGAAGTCTTTTCTGTTTGAGAAGTTTTTAATGACATAAAAGGTATTTCAGCTTGTGTTCTGAGTTTACAGAGATCGTTTTCAGTTACAGTTTGTGCGTAAGTTCAAATTGTTTAATGACTTTATTAATTTTGTAGGTTGAAGTAGGTAATAATGTTAATGACCTTCTTTTGACACAAGACTTAAATTTGATTAAAAAGGACTTAATCAAAAACTTCGAAAATGTGTGCTCGAAGTAATTTAATTTCATTTGTTTGACCAATCCTATAAAAAATACAAAATTAAAGAGGATTTTACTTTACTTCCTATTTTTGTTGTTGAGCTAAAGCAAACTCATGGATATCCGGTTATAAGGTTATTGTTATAACGACAACTAAAAGCTCTACAAGGTTGATTTGTGTTAACTTAAGATAAGTTAACACAAATCAACCACCAACTAATTATAATAAATTGAACTAAAATTGCTTACAACCCACCCTGGCCGACGGCCTAATGACGTCATATGTCATTAGTGTTATCAATTAATCGTAGCATCGAATGAACAAGTTATGTGCGACAGGAACATTGCAGATATATGCTAGGTGACCCAGTTCCATGAGACTTGTGCTAGCATATGCGACATTGAACTCGAGATGTAGTGAACCATGTGTATGAATATGATCATGTCACTAAGTCAATGTTTATGGTTTACCTTTAATGTAGCATAGTTTACTGTTTTTATGTATGTTCATTTTATTTTTTATACTTCGATACACAATTTTCTGCCTTTTTTCGTACAGTAGAGTATATTTTTCGTCATATTATAGTATATCAGGTCGTTAAGAAGTGACGTGTTAATTCCTTCGACAGTGAAGAAAGAAAATCAGAATCTCATCTCTATGATATTCTTGATTACCAGACCTTTTTAAAATCACGTTCAATCAGTTTATAGTGAACGAATGCCTATCAATTTCGTTCACTATAAACTGAAAGAATTAAATATCCCTTAAATTGAAAAGAATAAATCGCTTTCAAATTTAATTCAAAACAGTTTCATAATATATCAATACTCTCACATCGTAAACCCTGCAGAGCGACCTGCTTCCTTTTCACTAACTAATCGATAAACTAGCCGAGTTCAAAGAGGTTGACAAGAAGAAACTTAATGTCACTACTTTGTATCAAGATAAATATCGGCACTCATAGCTCTTGCGATGCAAATACAATAATCGAATGTCAGTCACATTGAATGTGTAGATTGTGCAGCATTCGATACATTCGCGGCTTCGAGATAGCCTCTATTGAATGCAACAGTTGAATTTACCGATACTTGTACGGGAAGAGACGTGTTTAGAATCTCTATCGATAATTCACAGCTAAAGAACAGATATTAAAAACTAAACATAACAAGTAAGTATTCAAAAAGTATCGATTAAAAAGCTTGGCTGTATAGCTTAATATCTAAGTCATAAAAAAAAAACAATGGCCCGCCCCAAAACCGTAACACGTCGTAGAGTTGCCAACACAAATCGTTAGCGATTCCGAGAAATCGATAACGCGATCAATAACAAGACGGATGCGGTCAGAAAACATCACTTCCAAGTATTTTGATGGGATTCCGTCAACCTTCCCGAAAACCGAGAGTTTTTCAACGTTACTCGATTATTTGTGAGCAGTCTGCTGTCTCTAGCCTGTCGTCTGTGAATCTAGTGTTAATTTATGCGATCGCGGCACCTCTAATAGAATTTAATGACGTGTCTCCTAATGGTCCGTCTCAAGTTTTTTTACATTTCATTCATAATTTTTGGAATAGGCGATCGTAGACCACCGCCGTCTGAATTAATCGCTTCATTCTTTCTGTTTATAATTCCTAATCTGTGGAATGGCCTAGCATAAAATGGACCTGATTTAATCTTACTGGGATTTGGAATAACAATCATGTCTTGCAAAAAGTGGCCAGGTTTTTGTGAAGTTTTTAGACACGTTTAAAAATGTTTCTATAATTGGCTTTATTTATTGGCTACAGAATGAGTGGCACTAATGGGAAATAATAGGAATAGTTATGCTAATTTTTATTTAATTTGATATCAATATGTAAAAGTATTAATAGAAACAAATGGATTAGGTAAAGAAAAGATACTTAATAAGAAAGACAGGAAACATTCGTCACTAATTTGAATTAAATAACTTACCTAATCCAAACTTAATGTCAAAAATAACCTCAAAAATTACAGCACAAATAAGGATCTTGAAATAAGTTTTTAATATAAATTTATTTTACTGACATTTGCAGAGTTCCTTAATTGAACAAATTAAGAATTATAATAGCGTTTTGTTAACATATTAATTATGGCTAGTCTTATTTAATGATAGGTTCTGTTTAAACAAATGCCTTTTTGCCTCTCGTCTGGCCTTTGAATAATTCATAGTCTAGAGTTGTTGGCGAAATGTCGGATTGATGTAATCTTATTTTTAATTTGCTTTTATATATGTGAGAACCTTGTTAAGATTGTTTTGGATATTTTTTACTAGTTATTTTATGGTTTTTCGTTATTAATTTTTAGGTCTAGATTCCATAGTGTTACTTAATATAAGCAACCAGCTTTTCCCGTAGCTAGGTCATTGTACAATAACGGTTGTCATGGAAAAATGGAACCAGAAACTGTCTTATAATTTAAGCTATATCTACCATTAGCGAATTTTATAAAAGTGTTATTTTTTGTTTTAAAATGACTTATAGGTATATTATGTTTTATTAAACAATACTAATTAAACTATTGTAAAGAAGAAAGTAACGACTTGCAGTCATCAGGTAATACGTATAAATTTCAAGCAAAAACCGTAACTTGTAAATGTAATTAATCAAAAATTACGATTTTTTCTTACTACTTTATTACTTTCTATTCCCAACAAAATCTAAGATACCAATCTATGAAATATTTTTAAGACAATATTAATAGACAAGCGAACTATATTACTAATATTAATGGTCGTTAAAAAGATCGTAAAAATGAAATCGACCATAGCTCACGACTTTACACCAATATCAATTCATTTACTTACTAATAATAAGACATTTCGGATTTATCGGTTCTCAGTGAAGATATAACGATCACTTTATTTGCTTTATCGCGTATATTATATTTCTAGGTTAAGACTTATTTTTTGTAACGAAAATGTTTTATTTTCTATCATTTATTCCCACTTTTACAATTGAATTATTAATAAACAGTTGTAACAGATGTTTTGAGTGTGTGTTAAGACGGTAACACACACTCAAATCTCTCTCATAATCATTGTTGTTTTCGACGTAGTCTTAAAAAAAGAGGCTACAACAGTTTCCGTTAGTACTAATAAAAATACGCCTGGGATAAATTAAGTTTAAAAGTTTTATTTTCCAAAGTAGTTTTCCGTCGAAGCAGAAGAATTTTTCGAACTGGAATATTCCATACATACAGACTAGGAAACCACAATGGAATTCGTACACCTGTTGTTCAGACTTTATACATAAAATTTAACATTTTTAGAGGGATTTTAAAAACATCTGTTCCTATAATGTATTTCGAACAACGATTCTATACTAAACTTCTTGAAACATGATGGAAAAGCAGAAAGCTATACCTACAATTCAACATTCTTATTTTTACATTTATAACTGGCATAAAACAACTCAGCAATAGAATCGAAGAATAGAACAGATTTTAAAATTTAAAACTGAACATCAAAGGCAAGTTTGAATAGAGAACACTTAGCCAAACGGTTTATATTGATTGTGTTCACATTAAAACAAAGGATATAAAAAAGAAATAAAAGGGAATGAAGAGATAAAATGTTTACGATCCGTTACTTCATTGTCGTCACTAACGCTTCGGTTTATGGGGATTTAAGAACTCCCATATTTGGTTGCTAGGTGGGAACAGGAATAAAGATGGGAATGGCCCTTGTATTATTTTTGAGATGATATTTTTTATTTTTATTTTAATACATCTCCGATTTATCGTAGACCCTTTCGGTCAGGGTAACAGTAGAAGATAAAAGGAAATTTCATTTCTTTTAAAACAATTTTCAAAATAAAAATATGTAATCGTGATGAGTGATCTATTTTTAAATCCCTGGTTAAAAAGAAAAGTTTAAAGAATGATTCGTAAAATCAGCTCATCTTATCGCTAGGATTTGAAATGTAGCCCAAGTAAACACTTTTTAAGATATTTGTTCAGTATTGTGTTTGCAAATAACGTGAAGAACAACTAAGAGGTTTGAAAACATTTATTTCACACCTGTTGAGTTTTTATGGCGACAAAAAATACAGCGCATACACGCATATTCGAGAAAACAGTGTACTTCAGTTTTTTGTTCTACGGATAACAGTTTTAACATAGTTTTTTTTTCGAAAGAGATTTTAAGCAAGAAGTCTCCATTCAACCCCTGTCTATTCATCACGGATTAACAATTATCCGAGCCGTTCCAAATAATTTCTAATCAAGCAGCTCCACGGTACTCAACACGAAACACTAATTCGATACTCCAAAGTCGATATCATTATTAATCATTATTAAATTTATATCGAATTATAATCTCCCAATCTAGTGGGCTCGTAAACCGCCCCTAGTCCTTTCGGAAATTCCATCGCTAATAAAAAAGCAGTAAAATATGTGATTGTCGATATGTCTACACAGATTTTTAGTGGTTTTATTTAAAACAAGCTATTTCTTAATTCTTTACGAGCGTGGCGAGTCGTCGTGTGATCTAGTTTACTTGCCGCCATGTTGCTCGACTATTTAAAGTCTCGTTCAAATAAGGAACTGAATTAAATGGTGAGAGATGTACCTATTATGTGTATCCGAACGTTGTAACATTTAAAAAGTGAATTATTGTACTTAAATGGCCAGTTAACGCGAGCATTTTCGCTTGTTAAATTTATCACTGGCGGAATCTATTGTTCGACCATTAGGTTTATTCATCGAATTAAACATTAATTGCGTCTCTTATTTTATACCTGCACATAAAATGTTAACGATATGTAATTATTATAATATGGCCTTAAAAATAGAGTTATTTATGACGATAAAGAGATAAATTTCCTTTGATTCACTGCAATCAAAAAACTAGCTGTTGGAATCTTAGCGCTTAGACAGTTTTAAAACAACCCAGTCGCATCAAAATGTCGATACAAACTACCCCATAAATTAAAGCATCCCTTAAGAAAAACTAAATTCCTACAGACAAGAATCAAAGGGCTATAAATATGGCGTCATATTAAAACATAAAATAGGGTAAACAATCGTAAATAAAAATTACAACGAAAACACACAATGGGGTCGTTAATCCAAGGATAAATTATGTCTATTTTGTGGTCCGTTTTACACTTTTTTATGTTGTCCTTGTATTTTTTGTGATGGCAACACGAGCGGCGCCTGTGGCGCGGCGAAACCCTTTAGTCCGAATTTAAAATCGAACAATTCTTTTTTTTCCGTTTTTATAAGGCGTTGGTATCTACTAAGCAGGTTATTAATACTCTTCTAGTCATTATCTGGGAACGCTTTATTTCGTCAAGCGGTGTCTATTGTCCGTTTGTCTATGGTTCCTGTAATGGAGCCATAAATTCTGAGCTTACTGTCCTGGGGCCCTTGAAGCCTTTCTAACTTAAATGACGTTTTGTTTCCAAAAGTGTTAAATTGTCTTTTCATCGTTTGTTTGCTTTATTGCCTTTGATATTAAGTCCTAAAATCCGCGTTGTTTATATTGACATGGTGGTTTATAAATTTGGTTACGTGTGTGTATAAGTCAAATTAAGTCTTATGTTAAAGTAAATGAATAATTAATATGTTTGCCTAATTGAAACCGGAGTAGTACAAAATTATAATATAATTAAAATAAATACAGTAAGTGACCGTACAAGGCTGTACATTTTCTTACGACAGGTTGTAAATTAAAAAGTTACGAAATTGACGTCTAGTGATGAGCTTATTACGTGTTTCCGGTTGTAAGTTCACCGTACGTTACGGGAATATTAATATGCAGGTGTTTAATATAAATTCTAAAAACCCATGGTGGTTTGCCATAATTAACAAAATATATGAGATAGATGACATACGTTAAAATGACAGTTTTGCAGCTGGAATGGTATATATAATTAAAAACTGTGATTGCTAATGTATTAATAATATGGGCAGATTTTTAGTTTATTACATTTTTTACATTAATTAATGATTGATAATTAAGCTAATGGGTAGCAAATGAGATCAATATAAAACAGTATACATTTACTCCTATAAAAACTTGAAATTATCCATAACTTAATCCGATAACGGCCCTCACAATTCAAACTACACAACATAACACAAGTCCAACATGCAAACTCATAATTAAAATTAACCAACGACACATTACGTCAAAATAAACGTCAAATACAAATGTTACGCAATACCTGTGATCGTAAACTGTCATTATGACAGCTATGGAACGTCATAATCCATTCAAATGAATCAAAGAGCAAGGAGGAAGTTGAAACGAGTTTGTATACTTTGTACGCTTACGCTCTGGCGGGAAATATTCTCACGGCTGCCGTAATTGGATTAAATGTTAAGCTTTAGATAATGTAATGTATTCAGTCGCGAAAATCATCATCATTCGTTTTAGCCTGTAGAGAATCCCGAAATTGTAATTCGAAAGATGAGGTATTTTGAGGATGTATTTATTGACGGAATATTGAATCATTAAATAATGTTAAGTTATTAACTATTCTATGTTTTTTTTTATAACACTCCATTTTAAAATAATAACCCGACATTTAATTTGTCGTAAATGTAAGAGTCGTAATTAGTACTTTAAAATAGATATAAAGGCAGTTGGATAATTTCACTGTACAATATTTTAACATATAATTATTGCAGTTTTTCGTACGTATTCTCCATATCCTTTTAGGATTCTGACCTTAAATTGAAGTTATGATATAACATTTGTAGGGAAGAGACGCCGTTCAACGCGTGAATTGCGTTGTGAAGATTCGAATACTACAATAATATCACTTTAAAACTTAGTTGTCGACTTCTAAACATCTACAGAAGGTATTTCCCATAGAAATACTCAAATAAATCCCACATTCCCCACCCTGATTTAAATTCAAACAGATTCTTTCCACAATCCTTAAGTCGACTAGAAAGTTACCTTAACGAGAGCCACAGATATCAATGATGGATGTTCAGTTCCCGCGTTTATCGTTTGTTTTAATAGCTATCAAAATATTCTATTGCTTTCCAATTAGTTTGGTTTCGGTAGCGTGAAAGCTGGGATGTTGATATATTATCTTGAACTGTCATACGTTTTTGGTTGCAACGGGACCTGTTATCGCGTGCTTTGGATTCTGATTAGGCTTTAATAGAAATAGCTGATATTGTTCTAGGCGTGGAGAATATTGATCTATGTGGGAATATTGTAATGGCAAGAAAAAATATGCTGAATGGGTTTAAAAAGAAGGATTAAGGGATTTATCACAGTTATTCTGAGCTTCCTCAAGAGAATCTGAAGAATTACGAAAAAAATTAGAAGCTTTTTAGAAGTCCGAATTTCAGCAACGGATGGTGGTAGGCTAACAGGGCGATGAAAATGAGTCAAAAAGGTTCTTTAAATGAAAGCTTAACCAAGGGAAAGCAAATTACGAAAACTTTCAATAATTTTAAGTATTTTATTTATTTGCATGATCATTTCTTGTAATCGGAATTATGAATACTGGATAGTTTGTATTTTCATTATGCATTTTTACCGATTACTATCAACTCATATTGTTGGTGTATTGATTGAGCTTGTGACATAAAAAGTAATTTAAACAACATAAGAATATCACAAACAAAAACGAATCCATCATTGTAACATTTAATTAATTAATTTAAATCTCTTTGCTTTGGAAAAAACAACGCTACCTAAAAACAAATAAAACACAAAATAATAAAAAGCTGTCTAATTAAAACCTATAAGACTAGTAAACATGCAGTCTCAACAAGAGGACAAAGAAAAATACCTTTTCCATTAAACAAGATGACATGGAAGTAATAAAGTCAGAATTACGTGATTGCTGCCACCTAATAACAGTAAAAATAATTAAACGCATTTAAAATGTTCCATATCCAGCGTTTTACATTATCTCTCCTTGTTACATCGTAAAGGGGCACTTTAAATTCGTAAACGTACCGTATTCTAAAGGGGAGGCTACATGGTGTATGGAAGTTAGTAGGTGATACAATGTTGAAGGTTGGTCTCAGGATGGATATATTAGAAAAGTGGACTGATATGTGATAAACCTTTGTAGTAGATTAACAACAAAGGCATACAATTGTCTTCAAATAAAACTATTTAACTTTAAATAGAAAAAATGAATTAGCAAGGTTTATTCAGCCCGAATTCTGGACGTAAAAAAGATATAACAAAAACACAGACAAATTGAGACCCTTTTTTTTTTGAAGTCGCTTGAAAATTATTGCATTATGACGACATAATTTCAATATATTGCGACACTCAATGCATTTTTACGGAGTAAAAACTGAGGCCTATGCTTTTCCTAGAAATTAAAACATTAAAGTGAACAGCTAGCGTTGAAATAGTTACTATAAGTATAATAAAAAAAAAAACAGAAAGACATAACAACTTAGGTATATTTTCCGTTTCTTTTAACTTACTACCAACAAGCTTACAGTTGTCCATGTAACCGCACCTTTAAAATACCCCACGTTCCTCACATAGTGCAAGGGAGTCAAGTTCAAAGGTAATAAAAATAACAATGTAAATTAAAAATCGCTAGAGTTAAATGAAATGTGTTTAAAGACAAATAAAACAGAAACTGTCAAGATGTCTGTTACTTAATTACGTGTGAAGTGACGCACGTTTTTATAAAATTTTGCATATAAACAGATTCGCTATATCGTTTCTAATAAATAAATTATTTTATGGCAATTCTTTTATTTTTCAACCTTAACATTCTTTTTTAAGAGTTCGTGGGCAAAACTCAAAATGGCGGAAATTGATTTTGTTTTTTACATGACTGATCATTGGTAAACGATATGTTTACCAACGTAACGATATGTTTATCTTGCAATATTCCCCTAACGATTGAATGTACTCACATCTCTAAGCGCACGAAACAATCTTTTATTCCCCACTCCATCATAGAAAAACAGAGCTATCTCACGAAAACAATTTGCCCTTTATCTAATGCACATCCCTATGACAAATCGATGCTCGCCGAGCGCGTTAATGAATCGAGAACTCGCTGATTAATGGTGTCACTGTACGTACATCCTTATCGCCCAATGTTAGTGTTGCGCCTCCTTAATGGGATCACCCGCGTTAGTCGAGTAGAAAAATGACCTATCGATTAGCCATTCGAATCCTTGTTCAATTTAAATTGGGTGCTATTAGGTTGGTACTACATTGTTAAGAAAAAGCGATTTGAATTTTTAATGTGGAGTGGCCAAGACCTTTAAAACACAGTATTTCTATTTGTATAATAATTTAGACAATAAACGTAGCGCTACAAGTAATGGTGTCATTTATATAAAATACTATCTCATATGAAGCTCCGAAAAGCTTACGCGAACTATAAAACAGCAATAAAATCTAGTTAATTTAGAATCTTCACATGTGTAACTCAGCGTTTGTTGTTGCTTCCAGAGCTAATATCATTTTTATTTTATAAATTAGATTTTAGAGCCGACGAGTTTTTTTTTTCGGTTTTAAATATAATCATGCTAATAGCTGCCAGTGTTGCTTCAGCTGTTCTCTATATATTTTGTTTCAATAGAGGCATTGAATAAATTGAGGGATTACCTACGTAATACGCTATTTTTAGCCACTGACGGTTATTTAATTAATTTTTAATTATATAAAACCTCTGACGCTTAACACTTGCTATAAGGTTTAATATTCTCGCCTCCCCGATAAGGTCGCTTTCGATTTTGGAATCGCGTTCCATTTTTCAAAGCGTTCTGTTTGTGAGTGATATCGTTTGACATGTTGTGACGTAACACTTTAGAGATGTGCCTAACTGCAATAAATTGTATTGATGACGTTTTTTTTTTATTCGGTTTTTGTGTTTATGTTTGTTAAGAGTACATACTATGGATTATGCGAGGACATTATTTTATTTATTAGTCGTTTATAAAACTCTTCTGATGGGTTAGGATTGAAGTTGTTTTTTAACTTTTGTTTTTCCGGTTTCTAACCTCATAATAAGTAGATTAAGCAAATTAATTATAAGTCAAAGCTATGTCGTGCCTGTTTAGTGTAATTATTTCAAAACTTATAGTAACAATTGTACCTAAATCCTTATAAATTTAAATAATTTCACACCCATGAACACGGATAAAAATGTAAACATGTCAGATATTAAGAGACTTGTCATCAGTCGTCCACTCGGCGACTCCCTCGGGCTAAGGGCGTGTGAGTAAACGTGACAAATTACGTTTCGCGATAAAATGCTTGTTCATATGTGCTTTATATTTAATGGTATCATTTGTTAGAAGGTGATAAGTTCGTTTCGACGTTCCTTCTTAGGGTAGCCAGTGTGAAAATGTCTTGATTTGTTTTGACATGTAAAAATGATAAATCTATCGCATTTGCTAAATCAATCTCGTTCTTCGTTTGAATAAGAAATAATTACTTTTTGTGTTGTTGAAGTTGTTTCAATATTTCAAGATCAACGTAGCCCTTGCTCCTGAAATAAGGCTGTTTTAGCTGTGATAGGGTTAGCGAACTGCATTAAAACAATTAAGCAAATGCCGCCTAAATAGTTTAGTAATAGAAGTTTGTAACTTTGTACATAGGCGCATAGTTTAAAATATATATATATATATATCATTGGTTATCGGAGACTGGACACTTTGTCTTTTTAAAGTCATTACCCCTGTAAATAGGTATTAAGTAAGTAAATATTATGGAAGGTGGAAGTCGCCATAATTACAATGACAATATTCGTTGCTAGGCAACCAACAAGTTATTCGGATAATCCCTATAACATTTGATTTAAACCGACATAATATCTATATTCGGTTTTAAAAACACAGTAAATGCGACAGACCCCAATGTCTGTATAAAACATGTTTTATCCGAAGTCAAGTTTTTAGGTTATTTTTCCAGTTTTAGTATTACTGTAGAGTTGTTAAAATAATGCAAATCCTTATAAATATAATTTAGTTTTAGAGAATATGACAGTATTTATTACCTTTTTCGTGTCATATTAAAATTTTTACTTCCAAACGCGGCTAAGCATTGCAACATGAAAGTCAAAGTTATTACTAATTAACGACCGAACCATTAAATTTTATAGCCGATCCATATTTGGGCCACAAACACGTACTTCTGCTTGATACAAATAAAAATGGCGTCAAAAACGTCATTTAGAATGACGATCGAAAATAAAGTGTCGTTTCAACAATAGATAGACACCTACAACACAAAATGCCACCCACAGACAACTCCCGACACTAAATAGATTGCTTTAAACATTTCAATTAACAATAGCCCTAGTGTCAATACAAAAAAAAAACATAAAAAACTCATTCATTTTCCAAAAGTAAAGTTAATCAATTTTCAACCTTACACTTCTAATCATAAAGACGCGTGAAAGTTCAAGTGATTACAAAGTTAAATTTGTAAGTATCGAACTGTAGGCGTCATTCATTATCCATAATATTATGACGAGAAAAATGGTTTTTTTTGTAAGGGCTCAATAAATATGTTCATGAAAGGGTTCCCGAGATATTGATCTGCATGTGATTGATTGATATCCTGCAGGTGAAAGTAATGGAACTTTGTTGTTTTACCGACTACACGATTTTAAATCGATTTGAATCGATATTTTTTATGCAGGTGCTACTCTATTATTGAGATTTGAGGTTTGACCTAGATTGTGTAATGGTAGTTTTTTAAATACCATATTCTGCTGTGTTTTAGGGTGGCGTACCAAAAGGTAATACATAACCCTATTACTTAGGGTTTGTTGTTTGTCTGTCTGTCGGTCTGATAAAAATATGTAGAGTTCGCAAAGATCATTTATAAACATTGACTGTCTATATATTCTGACCATCACAAGCACCACATATTTCCCTCATGTAAACATACATCTGTCAAAATATTTACCACAGATTAAAAAGATTTAAACTCCAAAGAAGTCAGATAGGTATTCAAATACTGGCCGGTATTTATTGCCAATAGATATAAATTCTCCGTATGTCATTAACTTCGCTATCGGCGTTAACGCCTTTAATTTCCATTTCCCATGTAAAACGAAAATAAACTAATAGAAAATAAACACAAATCACGGTGTTTTATTTAAATTTATTCCAAGTTTAATTTGTATTCCTTGACCTAAAAACGTAAACGGCTAACTAGTCAGTGAAAACAGTAATTGATAGTAGTTTAAAAGTTTGTTTCGAAGTAATTAGATAAATAAAATACGCTTACCAGACCTCCTAACACTGCTACTTGAGCTAAAACTGTCGGGGTTGCGGGACAGGGACAGCGCGCTACATTGCATAGCGTGCCATCTCTCTTCAACAATTACTTTGGTCTTACTCTAATAGACGTTACCTGGCGCCCTGTGTTTATTTTCTAAGCCGAGTTTAATTACAATTAAACAAACAAATTAATGAGCTGTCTTAGTTTTTAACGGTTTGTTTGCGTTTAGTTGCTTCTTTGGTAACGGTTGACACAGATTTTTAGAACCGATTTAAATAGTTAAACTAACAAAATATCCTACCTTATTTTTCAAGTAATAAACCCTGAAACTGGTAGATTTTTATGAGAATATCTATGAGAATGAGAATATGAGCTATCGTAAACTAAGAGATTTTAAAAACATAAAAATTCAATAAGTTCAGTTACTCTATAAGTTCCACCATGGTTGGTGACCACATTCATAGTCTCCATTAGGATATTTTTACATAAATCTATTCCCAATAGCACCTTCCAATGGGTTTATTATCAATCAGAACAAAATAAAACATCGTAACCATTTAACAGTCTATCCCACCAATCATGATCAAATAAAATCAATAAGTGAAAAATCAAGAATCAAACCCAATCAAAACATGAAATAAAGTGCTAACAAAATCAACGTCCATCTAGATCATAATATTCCTTAATTAGTTATAAACGATACGATTCCCTATAATTCTCTACATTATAAGTTAATTAATCAAATTACTCTGAGAGCCGCGTACCTATAGTACTTATTATCGCAGGTGTGGAAGTAGGACAGCGCTATACACCGCGTAGAGCGGCATCTCTTTCCCGCACAACACTTTAATACGTGGCGGTAGGCCTGATTAGTAAACCTCTTTCGATTATCCGAGCTCTGATAGAGCCATTTGTTCAATTTCCTGTAATAAAAGTAATTACGTTGAGGTCCCGATAGATGGCGTTGTATTACTTATGCTGGTAATTGCGTAGTTGCCATTAGTTTCGGTTTTAACTAGATATTAACACTTTTTCCGTTTTGTAATTTAAATGTTTCTAGATTATGAGAAGTACTATTAGTAAGAAAGAAGTAAGAAGTATTGAGATATATTTTTTGTGTTTTCTTTGACTGTATAATTAGAAGTTAAATAAAAAACTGGTGTCGCATAGATTGGATCTATATCGTTTATCACGAACATTATTTAGTTTTCTTGCAGTATTTAAACATTTTTAAGCGTCTTTAAAATTATGCTTGTTTGAAGTCAAACAGCTGCCAGCTTTAGTTCATATCCTAGTTTTACGTATCACCAATCATCAAAGAGTAAATCTGATAAATCAATATTTTTAACTTGCAACAATCCCTCAATCCCGCGATTCCCCCACAGCTGGCAACACAGCAGGCGCGTGCGTTGCGTAAGCGATGAAAGGTGAGGAGCATGCCCCGTTGATATAATGATAGTTTGTTTCCACCATCTATCAACAAAATGGTGGATATTTTGATTGGGCGTCTGGCAATACCGGCTGAGGTCGAATTTACACTGCATGTTATTTTACAAAAAAATTACATCCTTTTATCTTTCGTCGCATATGGTATTAAAATAAGCATTGTTATTCTTTATTCTTTTTTAGAATAATATTATCTTGGTTTGACGGAAGATGGGATTCTCGAACGGTACTTTGCCTAAACTTTAGGAAAAAAGAGAAAATAAGAGGATTATACAAATATTTCCTAATGTCCAATTGTGATCGTTTCAGAGATTAGTGACTTTACTATGAGCGCATTGCTGTTGCTTCTGTGTAAGTGAAACGACTCTATATTAAACATGGCCACCGGCGGCGTCTCGCTTCAAACATGGTAAGTTTGCACTGGCAGTTATAAGTGACGTTTTTTTAATAATCGGCACATAAGCCTTACGTGTTTCTCAGACATCCAAGACACATGCACAAATACGCCTAAATCCAAGTCAAGCATTTGTGGATCACATAAGCGCTTGACCTGATCGAAACTGCGACACACGCTTAGTGGGTTCGGCGTGGTGACCCCAACCACTCGGCTCCCGTGCAGTTGTTAATAACAGCTCTATTTATTGTAACAGGTATACTTACATGAGCGTATTGGAACCCGCAGGCGTCCATACAGAGGTAGAGACAGGTGGAGACCCCCTGGATCGTCAGGAGGCCGACCTTGTACGTCGCACGCTGAAGTATCGCTGTGGACAAACAGACACACAATTAGACCAACAATATCATTGGTTTCTATGTCGTTTTTGGTTCTTCAGAAAAGAATATTCACCAGAGAAATATTATATCATAAAGGTCGAGTCTGGATGAGGCTGGCACGGGACCGACGGAATTGACACAAGAAAGGGGAGGCTTATGCCCAGCAGTAAGAGGGCAAGGATGTGGATGATGATGAATGATTCAACAGAAAATAGGCTAGAAATATATCAAGCTGTCTTGGACAAGTTTAACAATGAATACTGTGATCGGGGCGAAAAAAAAAATTAGACCCAATTTTCTTAAAAGCGAGATTGACCGTTTTAAAGTTAAAAAGAATAAAGTAATACCAAATTTATAGCTTGTAATTATAACCGACCGCCCACGGAAGTTGTGTTTTAAGAATCCATTCAGCAAAGACAACAATCCATAGAGAATTAGTAAAGCAACGTTTCCCTATAATAAATTCTCTTGAACACCATGAGGAAGCAATCCGAGCCACTCACTTCTATAGAGTTCATTATGAAAGAGCATAACTGTCGTATCCTACAATATCTAGAAACAAATCGGGGCATCTTTTACGGCCGCAAATGTGAAATAGAAGTTTAAATAAAGCGAGTACCATACTCATTGAGTCGACCAAAATGGCGGACTTAATGGCGGGTATTTGCATGACAACACCATTCAGCTTTTAATGCAAGTTACAAATTCAACGCTTTTCAAATGCTCTACGTGAAGGTAGGTTTAAAAGGAAAAATTGTTTAAGGTCAACACTGATTTAACGTCGATTTAGAAAAAAGTCTACTGACGTATAATATATTACAAAAAGTAGATTTAATAAGTTTAGAAGCATTTCAGTTAAAAATTTTTTTTCATTATTTATCACAGGAATATTGTTGGTATATTATGTTTTAAAGAAACTCAGTCTATTTTTGACGTTCCTATGGTAGTCACACAGGAAACTAGTTCAACAAAGTGAGTTAAAAAAAAGAATAGAAATGTAATCATAACGAATTTTATCAGAAAACGCTTAAGATGAAAAACATTATTTTACCATGAAACCATTTCGCAAACAACCACTTTCGTTACAAATAATTTTCTATTCTTCCCTAAAATATTTCTTAAAAATTGATAAAATTCAATTTTCATTTCTTGTAAATACAAAACATTTGCTACAATAACTTCACCTTAACCCATACATCGCCAGTTAGTTTGAACGCAACAGTTTTATAGTCTATGTCCCAAGATGGCGCCTTCACAATACGTTATTAGCACAAGTACACGTTCTCTCGTGTGAAGATGTAACTGGCTACCGCAGACATACGCTATTTACTGTATTAGGCGACATTAGGGCTACGTATAAGGAACAGATAATATGTGTTTACTTACATAATATATGGATATACTAAAGCTAGGATTATTTATTTTTGAAATAAGAAGTCATTTGTTTGCAGATGCACTGTCCATAGCTCTGCTTGCAATTGTTTTTCATGACTTTAATGGTAAATGGTTTGTTAGTTTCACATGTGCTTTTATATCTAACTTGGAGTAGTATTCAGATAAATAGGCGGTTGTTGTGATGGTTTATGGGAATATGCTAAGTTCCACTAGGTCTTTTTCTTATGGGATTTTTGCTGATAGAAGCTGTTGTATGCCAAAAAGAAAACAGTATATATATTTTTTTAAATTAGATACCGAACAATTTGGTTAAGATAATTACTAATTGAACATATTTCTACAAACACTCGATCATAAACAACAAGAAATCCTTCCACGTATCCTAGGTTCTACATTCAGTCTAGACAGCTCAAAATAGAACAAAGCTAGTCCAAACAGGAACTGTAGTAATTAACCGAAACAAAATAGACAAGAGTTCTGTAATAAAGATGTGTGGACTATCTCTACTTGGCAATCTTTTGACTTTGTATAGAAAATTCAGAAGGACCATTTTGTGCAACATCTACGACTATTTAAAATGGGTACATTATGAAGATAAACCATTGTTTACAGGCTTTCGTAAAGAATCTGGATATTTAATCCCGTTCCGCTTTGGGTTGACTGGACTGGACTATCAGACTCCTACTGATTAAAATTAACCCATGTTCTTCGACTTACGAATAGTGGTGGGCTCGCTGACCGGGCACATTCCACTAAATAAACACCTTTTCACCATCAATGTTACAGATAGTCCACTATGTAGAGGCTGTCTTCAACATGAAGAATCAGCGGCACACGTGCTCCTGGAGTGCACGGGGGTCGCGGAATGCCGGGCAGGGATCCTCGGTTCACCGAGCTCCGTCACAGAAGCCTGCGAACGTCCCAGGAGACTTCTGCGCTTCTGGAGGGAGTTGGGATGGCTGGACTGACAGCCTCCCAATGCCACCTGACGCACAATGGGCCGACTTGGAGCCTACGTGCGGAAAAAGGAGCCCATCACCAGTAACCAGTAACCAACCCATGTTCTTTTTTTTTGCCCTTCGTGAACCGGGGCCACGGTAACCCTTTGTTATTAAAAAAAGGAATATTACTCTGTGATAAATAAACATTATTCGTATTTAAATATTTAATACTGAATTTAATTTCCAGCAAGAAAATAATCTATACTAATATATAAAGCTGAAGAGTTTGTTTGTTTGATTGAACGCGCTAATCTCAGAAACTACTGGTCCAAATTAATTTTGTGTTGAATATGAAAATTTATTTTTGTGTTGAATAAACCATACATCAAGGAAGGCTTTAGGCTATAAACCATCAGGCTGTGACTAATAGGAGCGAAGGTACAATTAAAAATGTGAAAAAAACATCATCATTGGCCTAGCCTTTTCCCAACTATGTTGGGGTCGGCTACCAGTCCAACCGGTTTCAGCTAAGTACCAGTGTTTTACAAGGAGCGACTGCCTATCTGACCTCCTCAACTCAAAAATGTAAAAAAAACAGGGCACTTATAAATCATAACTTATATCTTCTACCCACGGGGACGAAGTCGCGGGCAACAGCTAGTGAAACTGTAAAAATATTAAAACCTCCTTACACATGGTACTTCTGCAAATTCTTTTCAATTGAAGATTGTGAGATAAGTATAGGGAATGTTTAATTTAATTGTTATTAACATGCTGATGTTAGATGCGTACGGCGCTATCGAGAACTGAATCTAGTCGATAATGTCTGTATTAAAGAATGTATGTGTGTTCGTTTATTATGGCCGTGTGAATGAAACTAGAAGTTTTATGGGATCCACAGTGAAATACTAAAAACGGATCCTATTAATATTGCTTCGCAGTCTGTCCATCATTTCGTAATCTAAGGTTAAAGCGAAATTAGATATATTACTTAGGGCTGTCTGTCCGTCTATCACCAGTAAATATTTATACAGATTATGTATTGCTCTGCAATTGAAGACTGTGTCATTTTGCCGCAAAAGCATCGAATGAAAATAACAATCTAAATCAAGTTTAAACGAAGTTAGGTCCAGCAACAAATTGTGTGACCATTTTTTTCCTTAGCCTATTTATACGGACCCCTCATCGTCGCGAGACCGACACCCACTTGACCAGTTCTTATGTATTTTAAATACCATTCGTATAGTTATTAATGCACTTTACATGAGCATAACGGCCTTAAAAGTCTTTATTGATCTAATAAGGTATTTACTTCTCATGGTAATGGTATTCTACAAAAGCAGTTTAATATTTAAGAACCGTTTTAAGATACAGCGACCACCGAGTTTGTAAATGCTGTGTTTTTCTTCTCGAAGTATTTAAATAGGAAATGTCGAATCTAGCGAGCTCCATTAAAAGGACGTGCGAAAGTGTTGATAGAATAATAACAAATGAATGAGAAATTTTATTTGCATTTTAGATGTATTTAAAAATATAAGAAGTACCTATGTGTATCAGTTGTTTAGTACTCATAATTCAAGCTTTACTAAGTTTGACACTAGATGGCGTTGTGTGAATGTTGTGGAGTATTATTATATTAACAGCAGGGTATGACAGAAACGTTTCGTTGTAAATTGTATACAGCAGTTGAACTGACAAGACTGATGCGCCCTTAGAGATAGGGCAATTAGAAATTTTAATTATGCGAGATACAGAACGCAGAATATACAATTCTATTTTCTGAAATTAATGAACTAACTTCTAACATTTGTTACAAAATTTATACACCAACAACAGTAGCATGTATATTAATCATTTTCGGTCCTACTTGCCATACGATTATAAACTTTATGCTTTAAAAATCAGTAGATTATTTCATATTTTTTGCAAAACAGTAACCTGAAGCGACAATACTTAGTGATCGGCACATTTACTTACATTGTCACGAATGCAGTCAACATGCGCGTATCGTTAACGTACCTGCGCCGGCGGCGATGCGCTGATATTGATGCGCAGGCGCCGATGATGGTTAAAATGCAGCAGAAGGTTGGTTTTGTAAGGCTTTTATAATTTTGAAAAGACAGATTTTAAGTTCCTATACAGATTTCATATATTTTTTGAGATATATATTTATTTTATATACATATAAGAAAAAAAAAACTAAAGCTATTCCAGCTGATCCGAGAATAGTAAAAAGGCTGGGTTTAGGCCTACAGTGCGATGAAGACTGGGATTTCTTTAAGATATATTGTTATTTATAATAATAATAAAACGAATACTTAAAATAACATTTAACATACATGTATTAGATAAAGGATTTGTATTTAAATATGAAATCAGAAATTTTATTACAAGTGATTGCAGTTTGGAAATTCTTTCAATGGCTCTGACTTACGAGGGAAACTTAAAACTTCTTTGCATGAGCTCATTATGTCATTAACATTTACAAGGAACTGATATACTGACATAAATTTTTATAATGTCCTGTGCTCAGGTGACCATGCGATATCCAGGAATTTGACGGAGAAATAAGATTTTGATGAATGATATTGTGTTTTTTTTTAATATTATTGAAATGTATCGAATGAGGCCGGCGAGATACAAAAAATAAAATTATATTTTTTCAAGATAAGACGACTAAAGTGGCTTCAAAACTAAAAGCACTTTGATTGCTCGTCCAACATTTCGGAGTAGAAGAAACAACCCAACCAATGCATATCATTTCTATGATTGGGAAGTAGCTACTTTTGCTAAAAAGTATCTGCTAATAGCAGATACTTTTTTGCGAAACGAAATAAAAAAATGAGAACATGCCTTTCCTATTAGGCAGTGTTGCAAGAAAGTATTGCAATAAATCTCGTTTTTTATCATGCTTCCTGTATCAATGGCTAGTTCTAATCAAATAACTGAACATCAAATTTCTACTGGAAAATAAAATGAAAAGAAAAGAAATGTAGATTCCATTCTGGACTCCATGTTGGCTTCTTGCAGGTAGAGCATTTGTAATTTAATTAATTTTAAATATTAGTATTTGACATTAAATGTATTGAAAATAATAATAATATAATATTAGAATTAATTATAATCGTATACTTGCTAAAATATTATAAAGATAAAGTCATAAAAATATTGTCAACTCGAATTATATTACGAACAAATAAAGGTTTGAATAAAAAAGAAAACTACAAATTATTTCGCTGACATTTTTATCCTTATTTCAACGACAATAGTCATGTACCGTAGTCGATAAACACGGGTTATCGATAACTAGCGCTAATTCACGTTAAATATCCATGAATGGGGTGTCTTGTGCAATTTGCTGATAGCGAACAGCGGAGAGCCGCCAAGATAGTAATGAGAACGATTGACGGTTAGGGAGGGGAGGCGCTCGATTAGCAAGGTTATCGATTAATTTATCTTTTAATAGAATTTATGATATTGGAATGGGGCTATAGGGACATAGATTCTATCTTAGATTAGTAAGCTAGCATTGTGGTAGCTTTCTTGTTTGAAGCTGTTGAGAAATAATGTCTATATAATGAAACCAGTAATATACGCTTTCAAATACATGTATTTCGATTGAAGGTAGTTGTAATTTTAGTTTATCGATACCGAATACTGTGACCATAATCTTTGCCCCCGAGGTACAAATCACTAAATCGGTTCAAAATCACCCTTAAATACATACGATGGGCAGTAAACGACGCTAGTCAGCTAAATAACAGGCTTAACTCCATGTTAAGTGAAAATAAAATGTAGTTAAAGTGGTTTTAATGTAGGGGCGCGGTGAGAGATTATTGTCATGAACTTCAACTTAAAAAAACGAGTTCCGCTGTCTTTATGATTTGTATGATCCATGTTTTGAAGATTTCAACATCCATAAAATTACAATGGAGGATAAATTAATTAATTAAATGTCACTTGTAATGAATTAATTAAAACACTGTCTCGATAGCCACACTTTTCTAATAAATAAAGTGAAAGTTCTAACTACTAATACATAAGTCAATTCAACCGTGAAAGACTAATAAAAGACGATTTCACAGGTAATAGAAAAAAAAACATAGATCACAGCCACAAGATGGCGCTAGTTGCGCACGCGCATAATAGCGCGCAGTCACGCGACGACCACACACGAGCGCGGACGTGTCAAGAGCGGACCAATCACTGTTATTTATCTAATTAACGCTCGGATGAAGGCTAGAGTGTTTTCTGTAATGCGAGGCTTTGTAAATAATTGAATGATGCGTTTGTAAATGTTGGAAATAGAATATATTTTGCCTAGTACTAGAATGTTATCTATTGGGACACCGGGTTTTGGTATTAAATTAAAGAGTTTCATGTTTCGTAGTTTAGTTTAATAGATCCACTGTTTCGCAAAAGTATGACTGTGAAGTTATTGCCGAGTAATTAAATATTGTTAATTACTTTACTAGTGCTGTACTTTATACAGCAATTATAACTTGGTAGGTAATTGACTAAAGATTTTCCATAAAATATGGTAATGAAGCAAATTATAGCTAATTTAACAGTTAGGTAATACTCTTCTAAGAAACTTTCGTTTTCAATCCATACGTTTCTCAAGCTAAGGATATCCTTTAAGATAAAAACGTATTTATTGCATTGTATAATACTATGTTGTTAGCATCGCCATAATCTTTCATGATCCTGATGATCCACACGCCTATCGTGTAACCATTAAATCTCATACTAATAAAAAGTTAAATAAATTCAAACGAACCCGATTTAAGATTTCATTTACCTTTTAATCTCCCGTGGCATCTTAAGTAGCCAGTGTAAATATAACGGTAGGTTTTATCAGCTAGTCACCTCTTCACCCTGCCTTATCAACACCTGTGACGTCAGATAACAGTCTCATTTTTACCGCATTTATCTTTAGATGTCTGTCGGTAATAGATGTGTGGAAACGTTAGGCTGTAGATGTTGTAGTATTTAATTAGGAGAGGGCTGACCTGGGCAAATTAATTGATAGGAAATGGACCTAGAATTGACCGATTAGAAGTCTTGAAGTCATAATGATACGGAAATTAGGCTATAAGTTTTGTAAGGACTTGTAGCTATTAGATCAGCAACTCCATATCTAAATTGCAAATTAAGAAGTAACTGGGAAATCGAATTGGATGTGCAATCGTTGTACTGATGTTATTCCCACCAGTGCAAGACGTCGGAGGTTAGATCATTACAGAAACAGTTGAGCAACGTGATGCCAGACCAACAAACTTAGATAATAATGCATCAAGACATGTCAAGTAATGAAATTATAAGGTGTAAGATAAAACCAAAGTGGGTATAAATAATAATTATGGAGAAAGTCGGTAGCATTGGGCCGGTTTGAGCCCACCGTAGCGTCGATTAGATTATGAGTGAAAATATTTGGTCAGATATTTTATTAAGTAGTTTGTCATAGGGATCTGAGATTATGGATCCTCTATCCGTAGATGCTGGGACAGTTTAGATAGTAAGCGATGCCTTTAGGAATGGTGAAATACGGTCTGTATCAAGTTTATATGGTCCTTAATTAGTTGTAGGAAAGTGAGAGAAGGTTTAATAACAGGCTTTTATGAGAAAGCTAGTTGTTAACAAACTACTGTGTAATAGATCATAATTATAGCCCGCGTTCTGTTGTTTATGGTTAAAAATAACTGTAAATTGAAATAGGTGTCTATAACATACGATATTTTATTTGTAAGTGGTTGATTTGATGCATTCTTTCTTTTCCTTGAGTACAGAATTCCTGCCATGTTCAAAGTTCATGGTAATAGGAGCACTTTTCCAAAATGTATATGTGTCAGGTAGGTAGATCAGGTATATAGTCTTCAATAAAATTTCCTGTACCAAAATGTATTCATTAATTTCGAGTGTCGCTACAGATTTCCCGAAACTGTCCGCGTCGAACGGCTAATAGGCCCCGTTAATTGATTTATGTTCATTGACCGTGACAGATAGTCCGCAATTTGATAGCGACCATCAATTCCGTATAGCTCTTGGCTTCAATTGTTCTCGTAAATCACGCAATTCCGGATAGTTATCTTAATAAGCTAGATTTGGTCGTAAAATCTGTGACATTGACATTGTTTGGAAAGTTTTCAATATACGTTCTAAGATTACGGAATACGACAAGTGGGAACAGGAGATAAGAGCGAAGTCATTATTTTGAGATGATTTTTTTAAATGTGATATTTTCCTAGTTACGGTTCTGGTTTTATTTTTATGTTAGTTTTGGATCGAAAGTCCGGGTGTATTAAATAGAGGATTATGCGGTTTGCTAAGTTATTAAAGTGTACAGTAGAAATTCAGCGGCACTTTGCCAGCTTGCAGCTTGGAGTTAGGTTTAAATGATACGAAACTATTTCCAATGAAATACCCATAACAAAAGTTTAAACGTACTGAAAATACATTCACATTATTATGTAAATCAACCAGAACAGATGTTGGAGCCGAGTCAATCGATTGCCGATCGAATTACAATGACAGAGTCAACATTCATACAGCCGTCGTTTCGGAAATGTATGGCATTTCACCGAGTTAGTCTCCTATGAATCATATAGAACGCCCACAATACATCACAAGGTACCACACGTGACGCTGTCACGACTCAGTTTCTAGGTCCCGAGGTCGATGCTCGGCCTTGTTCGGCGATTTTCGCGCGACTCCGTTCGTGACGTCACTCGCGGTGCGACGTGCTCCCGCGCACGTATTGCCCGCTTCTAGTGACGTACTCGTGCGTAAATATCGATAATGGTGGAACAGTTCATGTTTGGTTTATTTCGTCATAGGTATGAGTAACAAACAATTGATTTTCACGTGATAAGAGATGAGATAAACGTGTTTTGTTAAGTAAAGAAATTCTTGATTACATTTCATCTGCACCGTAATAATATGTTTAATTTAAATAGAATACTTGAATGCACAATTTATAAGGTCTTTTAATAGAACAAATGAACGACGTAATTGTAACGTCCGCCTTTGGTCTCCCAGCACTAAGCTAGTGCTACATTACATGACAGTGCGATTAACAGATGTCTAGGACAGTTATACGGCAACGCATTGATAAGAATAGCGCCGTTAGATCTATTTTAACACGGGTCCGAGACAAAATGTCGTTTATAATAGTGAACGCCCGATGACTCACAATTAGTCGTATTTATGCGCCATATAATATTTCGCGGACACGCGTAGGTCGCGTTTTATCGATAATCGAGATTTATTATTTTTATTGTTTTCCCAACACTGTTGTTGTTACATCGATTCGATTTGTTATTTTGAATAAATATTTATTATCTCCAAAAGCCATTTGTTAATATTTTTATGAATGGTTAATTTATTCATTACTGAATATTTTTTGCAGTGCAAATGAGTTAATTATGTTAATGAGGTGCGGTCCGAGCGAGCAAATGAACACTATGGAGGCGAATGCTACGTGCGTTGTTGGAATTCTTTAAATATTACCAAGTAGACTAGTCGCAGACTGCTAAATGAGTTTTAAGCTAATGTGTTAACGCTGCGAGACTGAGAAATATTTGTTAATAGGTTTGTGTCACATTTTACGTCATTAATCGTCGTGTTTGAGATCAATTTCAACGTCCAGTATAGTCCTTAGTATTTAAACTAAACGAAAACCATTATTTTATACAACAGTTAGTAGAACTATAACATAAATAAGATTTAAAGATTTTTTTTCTACATAAATTAATTTTTTTTTTAACGATATCGATAGAACTGATTCTTTGCTATGACAACACTAAAACTATATTAAGTCACAGTCGTTTTACGATCGTCTTAGTTTCAGTGTATTTACATTGCTATAAAATTACAATCTATCAAGTTATTTAACATAGCGTCTTGTTTATATAACGCGTAATTGAAAGGCGCGTGACATTTTAATTAGGACTTGTACGCATTGCAGCATTGATCACCTTTCTTCAGGAAAGCCGTTGTCCATTGGCTTAGGTTGAGGTTCTGTAAGGCTCGACTGTCTGTCCGTCTGCCCGTTTATGTTCACCAGATTGTCTCTTATGAACCATAAAGCTAGACTATTTTTACTGACTGGTTATAAGTTTGATTTACGTATAACATTTATACAGTCCGTTCGACTCATGGTTAAGGGTTAATCCCGACACATACGAGTGAGTAAACCTTTCTATTATTTGATTACGAAGAATTCTCGCGAAAGTTACTAATAAAATGTTTGAATCTCTCTAAATGTTTAATTTTCTGAACTTCATGTGAATAAGGACACTAAAACGGGATTAATTACTTTAGAACAAAGACCCATGAGACGAAAAATCTATTTAAATAACCTTGATATATCTTTTATATAAATTTTCGGAACATTCCAACACCTGTAGTCTAGACTAGATATATATGTCATTATTTAGCAATTAACAATAAATTTACGATCAATAAATCAATTAGTAACATCGGCACATTTACATTTTGCATATATTTTTGATAATCTCTTGTATTTAATGCTACTATGTATTGTAATTTACTTGTCTTGATCTTTGTTTATTAGTTTCGAAATTTATATTTAAAGTAGCTACAGAAGTTAGATTTTCATAGAGATTCTTGATAGACATTATATAAAACTTAGTAACAAAAGGGAAAACAAAATAAATATCTCGATAACTAACAATAAAATTGTAAATTTTTGTGATTACAATATTTAGAAAACTACCATAGATCTGTTGGTGCTAATAGTTTTATAGTTTTGCGTTTTTGCATGTCATTATTATTATGATTGTTTCTTTTGATATATTTGTAAAGTAACAACCGCAAGCGAATCCGAGCGTCTCTCTATATATGTAAAATACATACATTTTGTAAAATAACGTAATTCTCGGAAGCTTTTAGCAAATCCTTATCACTATTCAAGATTATTTGATAACCAAAACGTGTTTAATTGATAATTTAAATAATTAAGTTAATTTTGTGAAATTAAGAGAAATCTTTAGACTATATCAATTTGCAAAATAATTGCTGTTAAGATGTGATAAGATAAGAAAACTGCAATGGAGGTGAGAGAACTTTACACTTGTGTTATCATTAAAATAATGATTAGGTTTTAGCCTCCATTCACGTGAATAAAAAGGTTTATATAAGACGTTTATGTAACGGCAATGTATATGAATATTATGTATGTGTAACTTAATATAGTAGTCATCATCATCCTAGCCTTTTCCCAACTATGTTAATGTTGGTTTCCAGTACCTACAGAACAAGGTAGAAATTCAATACTACTGTTTCATAAAAATTTATTTTTCAAAATTAGTCGGATCAATTTAAGTCTATGCTAAAATATAGAAAACTTAAGAGAAAGCTCTAAATGTTTTCACGTAATTTTCCCTATCAATTAACGATTTAAGTTTTTAGTTCTATTTCTCTTTATTTTCCCAAGAAATCGCGATTCGTGCCTGTCACGGTGGACAGCCGCTAGCCGTGACAACTTAAGTGACGCCATGTTGGATTTGCTCTAAATGTGACAGGTCGGGAATTTTCGATTTGACATGGCTGTTGCTGAATGGCTACTGCTTTTACTATTTGGATGTGATTAATAAGGAAGTTAATACAAAAAATAAAACTAAAGTTATACAAAATATATATATATTAACATGATACCAGCTATGGCACCTCATCCCATATAGGGAAGATTTTTGAGAATTGATAACCACGCTGGCTCGATCAGCAAATTTTTTTAGCTTAATTAATTAACTAATATAATATAGCTAAATTTTATTCGACTTGAAAACCGTGTCAGTCAAAAATACTAATATTTATTACCTATAAAGAGGAAATATTTGTTTGTTTGACACGAATAGGCTTCGAAACTACTGGTCCGATTTGAAAAATTCTTTCACTGTCGAGAAGCTACATTATCCCCGCTGAACATAGGCTATAGTTTATTTCAAAAAAATTAGGGTTCCGTAAGAAAATTGAGATATTTAAATCCAAGGTGTCATAACTTATACCTTCTAACCACGCGGACGAAATCGCGGGCATCTGCTATATAGTATTAGATACATGTGTTCAAACGTTCGTTTACTCTGAAAACATTAGGAGGATAATAGTAAGTTGACACTAAAACAACAAGGAATTTACGATCTAAACTTATAAAATATTCTGTTATTCTTTGAAAACCAGTTCCTAGAATCTCTGGCTGTATCTAATTGCATTACTTAATACAAAAAATGTTCTCAATCGAAACGAATAGACATAAAAACATGGATTTAGACGCGAGATATTATAATCGTATCAATTATCGTAATAGGGGCATTAATAAAGAATTTTGTATTAAAAATTTTTTGCGTTATTTATGATTCGAACACCTTCATATGACTGATTAATGTTGTAGAAATTAATGGTAATTAAAAAGACCATTTACTTATAAATATTATAAAAAATACACTTTTTCTTTAGGTAATCTCAGGGTTGTCTTTTACTGACGACCAGACTAAAAAAAAATAGGTTTAAGGAAAATCCTTGCTGGAAATTTTGTTTAAAAAAACAAAATTACTTTTAATGAAGTTGTACCATTTTCACACACAAGAGCAAGTCTTAACATCACTAAATCTCACTAAACTTGTTAAAGACCTGTGTCTTAACACCCACGAAATTATTCAGCGAATTACGATGAAACATAATCCAGTAAATACAATTCAATTCGACAAAACATTAAACTCGTAATAGCAATATCATAACATCTCAATACGCTAGTGTAACTCGTAAAATTTTAACTACCTACTTGATTGGTGTTCATGATTCTACTAAATTTCATAAGCACGTTTATTTATGAAGAAAATTGTAATAGTGCGTTGATACTTTATATAAATCGTCATCCTAGCCTTTTCATAACTATGTTGGGGTCAGCTTCCAGTTTAATCAGAGTCAGCTAAGTACCAGTGTTTTAAAGGAGCGACTGCTTATCTGACCTCCTTAACCCAGTTACCTGGGCAACACGATACCCCTTAGACTGGTTATCAGACTTCAAGCTTCTGACTACCTGTAACGACTGTCAAAGATGTATGAATAATAGCCGGGAGGTGCAATTTAACGTGCCTTCCAAAAGTCACAATAAAGGGATTAAATTTATACAAGTTTTGTATTCATTATCTTATCGACTCATGAGCATCACGTAAACATTTGTCCTGGGTGGATATCGAACGCACGACCTCCGGTGTAGCAGTCAGGGCCACTAACCACTAGACCAACAGGCCAGTCATTTTATGTTAGAACTAATTGTCAAATGCTAAGAAATATTCCAAGCGACATTTCAAGGAAATAATAAACACATACCCTGTATAAGTTAAAAATGTCTTTATATCTCTGACATTGGTATTTGACACAATGACCTAAAAACTTGTGTAAATTTATCATTCGAACTGACCCTGAAATTATCTTAATTATCCAATTAACAGACAGTTCATTGTATCTTTAATTGAGGAAACGTTGATTATGATTTCGTAATAATTTATGTTTTTCTTCACCTTGGGTTGAATTCAGGGTAAAAGTTTTGATGAAAAGGTAGCTTTGTTTCTATTTTGTTGAATGGTTTTAAATAACTTCATTTGTTTATTTCCTGCTGTCTCAAGGATGGTTGCCACTGTGGAAGACTGATGTCAATAGCAGTATAGTATGCCGTCTTGGTTCAGAGACATCTGCATAGAGAGTTCATAGTTCAGACATTAGGTACGGAAACTGAGGTAATCAGTACCGCGAAAGTGTAATTACGAGTTATTAAAAAAAACCATTCGTTTAGTTTTTATTATTTCCAAAAAAAGACGGAATTTAACCTCTCCATCACGCGGTCTTCATAAATATTCAAGTCATATACAAAAAAGCTCAGGGCAAATTTTCGTGGATCACACAAACGCTTGTCCTACGCGCGTTCTGACCCACGACGCGTCGCACGATGTGGGTTTGGCGTGGTAAATTTAAAACCAATCTTAATATTACTGAAAACTTGCTTCTTAAAAATACTAAACTCAAAATACAACACAGGTAAGGATGACAACTCAATTCGCCTTAACTCCAAACAAGTCCCATTTCCAAGATTAAATCGAAACTAACAAGAATATGGAACATTATTTATTGGTCGTTACTCCACAGCCAACTATTCAAACATGGCGATGATTTGCAAATTCAATTTAACTAGAAACTCTATGTAAAGTTAGTGGTCTATCATAAATCTGGCAAAAATGCAGACTTATGAGAACCTCGTTGGAACTAGTTTGCTAACAGAGTATTTTGCGGTAACCAGCTTACATTTCCTGGGCAGTGGTTAGCTGTGAGAGCTTGGTGAGAGACAGTATGGACTTCGCTTCCTATAAATTATATGTATATTTTTATTAGATACTAGCTGTTGCCTGCGACTCCGTTCGCGTGGACTTCAGCAGGCTTCCAAAGACACTCTCAATAACAATTCAACGTGCGTCTACAGGGCTTCATCACTGCTGGTTAGCGATCTAAGATTCAGATGTTTTTTATTACGGTAGAAGTGGGACCACTTCTACTTCTGAAAAATAATCAAAATAAGATGGTAACAGGTCCATATCAGGACTTAAAACGGGTCAAGTGCGAGTGGAATTTGCGACAGTGAGGGCTTCGCACAAATACTTTGGCTACAGAAAAATCGCTCAAGAGTTTTAAAATGACAAGTCAAGTGAATTAACAAAGCGACATGTCATTTCCATACATTTCAGCTACTACATCGTTAACGATTCTAAACGAGCAGTCCATAAATAAACGAAACAAATAATTCCAGAATCAAAAAAATAAATTAAAAGCTAACAACATTAGGGGCAGCAGTCACTTGTATCAATCAACGCAGGGCTGTCACTCTCATCCAATTATTATGAAAGAAGTTGACAGTCGGTGTCAGGGCTGTCAAATCCGTAAGTATTAATGCGGCCCCACAAGCAGGGGCGACAGTAACACTGTCCCTTTTCACGGTCGCTTGGTACTCAATTGTTTATATTTGAATGGTCTTGACTTTTTTTTTGTTTTTCGAAAGTGATGTGGTTTGACTACTGTTTGGTATTTCAGTTTTGTGGTTAGTTAGTTGAGTTAGGGTCTAAACAGACGGACTGCATTTCAACTGTAAAATTGCATTTCGGATGCAGTTTGAATGCAGTCCGTCTGTTTAGAGCCTAAAAGAGGTCAGATAGGCAGTCGTTTCTTGTGAAACGCTGGTACCTAGCTGAATCCAGTTAGAAGCCAGAAGCCGATCCAAACAATGTTGGGAAAAGGCTAGGCAGATGATGATGTATTTATTTTATTTGGTATATAGTTACGAAAATAAAATTCTAAAATAAATCTGAAGGACTTGAGAACTTGTAGGTTACTAAGAAGTTTATTAAACCAAGGCAAAATGAAAACAACAAATTCAATACAAAATCATACATAAATCCAATTTGTAAAGTTCGTTCGTATTTATATTTTAAAAAACAACACCTCACGCAAAGATGCCACTATAAATAATTTTTATTCTCCTTAAATGATACGTTAAATTATTGCAAACCAATAAAAATGTATGCAAAGAATCGATTGGTTAATTTAAAACGACATGTTTTAAAAGATCCTTTAACCATGTTTCAAAATAAGACTGCTGCAGGTGTGGAAAAAAGATGCAGCTATAAGCTTTATAGAGCGCTGACTCTCTTTAACATTGCAACAGATGTAGCAGTAGGTCTCCAAACTAGACCGCACCGCGTGTTCGCCCGCACCATCACTCATCTTTTATAAGCATTCGATATTAATATAATATGCTGTTAAAGTTACGACCAGAATATTATTTTTAAACAAATATTGTAAAAAAACACCTTGCCGTAATAAAATTGAGTTTTTGCCTCACTTGCGTCGTGATTCATTATTTTTTTCTTCTTAAATGCAATCTGTCATGGAGGCATTAAGTTGTTAAGATAAAATATGACTATTTGATACTCGGTTGATATTGTTAAATGACGGACACTTTATTACAAAGGCATAAAATCGGTTTTTGTAAATCATTGTTTTTGTTGGCCACCGAAAAGTTTTAGCTTTGTCACTACGTTTTTATTGATTTAAATGTACTTTAATTTAATATTGATTGACATATTGCACCTTATTTGTCTTTTATTTTCGAACACATAATATTGTTTATTTTAAATTCCCCAAAAAAATTATGCGATACAACGATAGGAGAGTTTTTTTTTAGCAAAAAAAGATGCAATTTTTCTTTTGCTTTTGTAAAAAGAACTGTTTATTTTTTCTTCTATATTGCAATAAACTATTGAAAAAGTTGCGTTCGTATTCGTGAAACAAATTGGTCAGTGTTACAAGTAGTTTGATACAATAAATTGCCGTTTTGTTACTTGTTAGTAAGAGATATAGCGAGAGGCCGAGGAGAAATGCTTTTTAGATAAAACCTTGAGAGTTTAGAGTTGTCGACTTCGATTGTATTATATATATGTATAACAATATTTGTTGCGACACATTCCTTTGTCGGGGAGAACGGAACAAGGAGAAATTTTGTCGTAGGAGATTGTAACTTTTTTTAATGAAAACTTTTTTAACTTGTTCGGTAAACTGTATTGGCTTGTTCTTTTTTTTCTTTATAACAAGGCTGTTTCCTAGTATTTACATGTACATTGTAGAGTAAAATAATAAATTTAAAGTTTTATGTAGTAAGGAAGACAATGATCACATTACAAATGTCTAAGATGTATTTTTTCTTTGTATGTGTTGTACTTTCTAACAGAATGTCTAATTAAAATTCCTCGAATTTTTATAACTCGGTGTTAAGCCCCCCAATTTACTGCTAACCTAACCCTTCCTGCTTTCACCATTACAGTTTATTTTACGTCCTCTTTAACATGTGTGAAAAAAGGCCTACAATATTAAAAAACCTTAATTAATATTATAATCAAGAAAAATATCTGTAATCGAGAATAGTAATGCAAAAGAACTTAATGAAAAAAAAACTTTGGATAAGGTTTATACACGTTTAAACATTTTAATATCCAACCCTATAAGTTCAGAATAACCCACATTCCAAATTAACAATCACCAATCCAAATTTTAGAATAACCTCCTCAATAGGGTTGTCACGCAGTCATAAAAAAATCTATCTCGAATCATTATCTACGTAATGGGAGGAGAGCCGACTTCATAAATTGCTTGTATCACAGTTTACATCTTAATAAATAAAGATCTTTCACTACAGATACATGTGTAATATTTTGTGTTATTAATACCCGAGTCGCCCCTTTGTGGTCGCCGAACTTATCAGATGGTCTAAGGATATAATTTAAACTGTGAACTTGTCACCCATTGTATGTAAGGACACTTGGGCAGGGCTGGTGATAAAATGCTTAGAAAATTAGGCGATCATAAAAATTATTAAGTAAGTAGAATTTAATGAAATTGCTTGTTATTATTTTTTACTTCACATTTAATGCTGGTATTGGATAAAAATCTTAGATTTTATTAATAATCTTAAAATTCTGAACATCTTAACATCTTTTTGTATGGTAAATTCAAAACATTGTTAAAATCTAACTAATTCACCATCAACGGACTTGAATGATTTTTTAATCCAATAATGTCAAATCCGTCATGATAATACAATATAAATAGCAAGTCTGTTTATAGAAGTCAGAAAAAAAATGTAGCCTTATAAAATACAATAATTAATTTAGAATTAATGCCAACCCTATTTCAGAAGCAAGTAAACTAATCCTGCGTCGATGATCCTGTGGCTATTCTAAACACTATTTATTCTGTGGTTCAGAATATTTGTCGAGGCTCGAGGGCGACCTCTGTGACATTGATATGACCGTTTACTTTACAACTTGTTTATTAAATTACTGGAGCTTTTGATCTAATCACTAATGCTAGGTACACAAAGTATGCTGTATGGTTAGTGTTAAATGCGTATGGTCAGCAACGAAACCTATTGAATAAAGTCAGATTTTGAAGTACATAGTTATAAAAAAAAATGCGGTTTCTACAATATTGGTGATTCGCCAGTTATTTTTTAAACGACTCCATCTGAAGGAAATTCGTAAAAGTGTTAAATATATCTTGTATATCAGACAATGTTTTAGAACTTTTGTTACTGACTATACGTGTATAATCACTAATGTCCGAGGAAATGTGAAAAATAGGTGTTTTATTTAAACATTCCCTATGTTTTTCAATTTTTAGACTCTTTCGACTTAACTTCTATATTAAGCACTGGACCTCAAATATATGTGATAGAGTAGGTAGGTAAGTCTAGTATAGACTATAGACTCGTATTAATCCTACTAGTAAGTCAGTTTCCAGGTCTTGGACAATACAAATAGCAATATTAGGAATTCATCTGACGTCTGCAGTCTATTTACTTAACTTTAAAATCCTTGCAAACCAAAAGTTGTTTTTCATTAATTAAAGCCAGGATTAAAAATCTTAAAATGAATTTTCGAATTTGAATCGTGAAATGAAAACAAACAGTGATGTACAAACATAAATATCGATAAATCTGTCGATACTTTAACATTCAATATCATTGCAGAATCGATTTCGATGATTTATTTCTAAATTGCATTTTATTCTAAAAATAAAGCTATAATTCTTTTAATGTAGAAAAATAAAGCTGTTTTAGTTTCTGAATAAACAGTGTATTTAAATTTTATTTCATCTTAAATCTATCGTGTTAACACATGGAATTTAAGAATTGCAATTCGAATATTGATTTAAATTAACTGTAACGGTTTTATGCGTTTGAAAATGGAATCATGAAAGCTTTTTATTCAGAGATTGATGAGTAATTGGCTACATTTCGATCCTAACATAATTTTTAAGCATTTGAAATAACGACTGACCAATGTTTTCTAAGGCATTTGCTTTAATATATTTATCTGCAACTAACTGCAATGCTTTGCTGAAAATAAACGCAACCATTCATTTTGTTATACTGAAACCTGTAATACAAAACTATGATAGTTACCATATTTATCACCATACCATATTTATACCATAGTTATCATAGTTTTGTATTTTAAGTTCCTATTAATGAATTAGTTCTAGTAAGTACCTTAGTATAATAGGGATGATGACAATTTTTTTTTGCAGTACGTAATGGATACGTATTTTTTAATTTGTCGCGCAAATATAAATTGACCAAATTACAGTGAATGAAACTTACGCGTGACGTCACGATTGATTATAAATTTTACCATATTGTTACGTCACAAGCCCCCTCTCCTAAACTTTAAAGCAGTTAATCTTAGTCAATTCTAGTTTTTCTGAAAAAGGAAAAAATACATGTCTCATACTTTTCAATTATCTAACTGAGGGACTAATGAGATTTTTTCTTTTTATACCCAGTCACCATCCCTATTATCTAAACCTCTTCCATCCTTAGTCTTTTATACTAATTAAGAACTATATATCTCTGTAACAAAAGTTTCAGATACAGTTTCAGATATAAACATATAACAGATATAACTACAAATATACACACATTACCTCTATTCCATGTACTTTAGAACACGTACGTAAATAGGAAATTATTATATAATGCTATAAAGAACATCATAACAGCATATTCCACAGAGACAATGAAAATCTAAGGAATGCACATAGGAATAGACATTTCCACGATAACACAATAAAATAACAGTTCTCACCGAAAATAACGGCTGCGTACAAATCGATATCGATATAGGTCATGAGGTACAACACTACGGTTTCAGGAAAACTTATTTTATTATAGGTCGAGGTACTACACTACTGAGAATTGATTGTTATAGTTTACGCAATTGTAAATATCGGTTCCGACTCTCCGAGTTACATTTCAGTGTTCACAATTATCGATTTTGGGTTAGTATTTTAGTAACTGTTATTTTATTGAGTAGCTAAAGTGTATTATGATGTGACGATTAGTATTAGCTTGCTTGGTATAATTGATTGTGTGTATTAAATGTTAATTTATTTAAAATTTTACCTTAAAATATTCGAAATGTGCCCATTCGTTTGAGTGTAAACAGGCAAAAAATAAACACACAGACATAATTGTACTAATACACATACAAACCAACTCGCATACTTTCGCGCTTTTAGTGGTCTGATAATTTTAGATAATATTTTTTCTAAATAATCTTAACATACACTTAATTTTGTCCAGTAACTGTTAAACACCCCAAAACATGACCTACATTGGGACACAAACTATTGAGACAGTAAATTTTTGGCATTTTTTTATTCCTTAGTTTTC
This sequence comes from Trichoplusia ni, assembly GCF_003590095.1. Lineage (NCBI taxonomy): Eukaryota > Metazoa > Arthropoda > Insecta > Lepidoptera > Noctuidae > Trichoplusia > Trichoplusia ni. The sequence goes on along the minus strand of NC_039489.1, from coordinate 257,408 downwards.
GTGTAATTTTAAGCTAAGTAAATACGTAAATATTCTCATCTAGAATTCATTAACCAATTTTTTTTTATTAAAACAATTTTTAACAGTAGTATCAAATTCTTTTAAAGTATATATTTGGAAAATTACTATTAGTAACTAATTTGATTGTTGTAACTTATAATAATATTTGTAATAAGCATACGATGAAGGCTATTATTAATTTATGAATTATTTAATTTCGTCGGTTCCGTAGTTTATATTAGAGGCACGTGCAGTGGCGCAGGCGCAGATCGATACTACGACGAAATGGTTTTGATACTTTTGTTAAGTTAAAAATAAGTGTATTTAAAAGCATTTTTACTGATCCCAAAAATAACGATCTTATATCACTTATGATCGATAAATTCTCAATGTCGGATATTTTTTTAGATTGTTATTGGCTCAAAAAATTAAGCGTATCTTTGAGATGTTAGAAAGATTCAGGCTTTAAATACCCCTCGCTAATGACTCTACAATTAACGAGCAAACATCTAAGTACATCAAAAGCTAAAAGAAAGACTAGAAAAGAAGAAAATGCAATTATTAGTAATATAGTGTAAAAATGATAGACGGATCCACTTCACTGGAGATATAAAAATCTATTTAAAAGTGAGTGACACTTCGGTCGCTATGTACTCAAAATGAATCACAGTTTACATAGTCTATATTTTTTCAGTGCAATGAACTGCATATCAGATTGTTGACAGATTAAGATTGCAGCACTTCCGTGCTAAAAGAATTTTATCTGAGTTAGTTATGTGACTTCAAAAATCATAGTCATTGTTGTACAGCAGTGATAATTATTCGTACATATTATGTAAGCTAATAAAAAGGGATATAATATTGGTGAATTATGTTTGCTCGGCATTGGGACAAAGAGGGAAGGAAGGTTAAAAAAAAACCTTGAATTCCTTAATTATTCAACTTTACTCACAAAAAAGACTTCAGTGGCAAAAAGTTTTAAAGCTTTCTTTTGCTCTTTCTTTTGTTATAAAAAAAATATTAAATTATTCTACCTATAGGTATATTAAAAATGGCACGTCACATTAAAAAAAAAAAATAATTAATTCAAAAATGTTTAAGAAATATGATTGCAAGTATCAAAAGCGTTGGTTCCTCACAATACTGGGCTGTTGAGTGGTCCCGAGTGGGCGAAACCACTCGAAATATAATTTTAACTTCTGTGTGGCGTTAACTGTTACAACTATATTAACTTAACTTTGAAGTTGATTGTGCACTTTAAATAATAATTAGGAGATATTTTTCACTGAGTAGATACTAATTGTTTGTTGAAAAGAGATTTTGGGTTCTATTTTTGTGAAGATTGAGTTTATTATAGAAGACTATATTTAAAGACAGATAACTATAATTGGGCTTGAAGAACCTCAAGTCCGTTTTGGTATTTATTAACTTTCCGTATTCTCACTTTCGTTCATAAAATTGTTACTTAACTTTACAGCTCAATTATTTTCTTTATTGAATTCTTTATTCTTGTGTGAATGAATTTGGGATAGAATTTTGCCCAGCTTGTTTCGACATTTCTTCTCAGGGTAGTCAGATAGGAAATGTCGACTCTAGCGTTCTCAAAAAAATAAGAAGACATGTAAAAGTGATGATATATCCTACTTACAGAATAAATGATTTCATTTCATTTCATTTCATTTCATTTCATTTCATTTCAGCGGTGGGACGTAGTAGGATAGAAAGAAGAAGATGTTGGACGTAAACAGTTATATATATTTCAGAAAGCACTTTACAAGTGAATATTCATAAATGAAATGTAAAAGTATCAAGAGCACAAGATCGGTCTATAAAAAGGTGTTGAGTGAAGCCACTCCAGAGATAATTTTAACTGAGCTACCGCGGGCGCTAATAGACGCATATGATGCCCACAACACATGGTGTGATGGCTATGAACTAAAACAAAAGGTAGTCTCATTATTAGAGTGTTCTTGACAAGTTTTGATACTTGGGACTTTCTTCTTTGATTGATTTGTTTCGGAACTATATTCTGGTGTCAACTGTTTTGTCAGCCTGTTCTTATAATTCCGTTTATTTATTCTTGCTTTATTAGCAGTAGCGACTGCGTTTTAATACTATATTTTTAATGTTCTTCGAAGTGAGATTCTAACCTTTCTAAATAACTTATTATGGATTATTTTACTTATATTGGATAGTTTTTTTTGTAAGAAAAAAATGTCATATTTTCCTGTAAAGTAAAAACTTGCATACTCTATTTCTTGTAAGCATGCATTCAAGTCACTGTAGATCTATCTGGATATTATTACCCAATTCATCAGGTATCGGCATGATATACGAGGCAGAGCTCCGCCCACCTACCAGTAAAGTACGTTAAAAACTTACCTCTGTTATATCTAAGCCTAACACTCAATCGTGATCGATTGCGAATTCTTAAGGCCGCTTTACACTGTCATTGCGAATCGATGTGACTTAGAAAATGTTTGACAAATACCTATATTATGAATTATGATACAGATTTTATTATAAAAATGTGTGACTTTAATGTTTTAAATATGTTTACGGTGATTTAATTGAAAGAGAGGGAATCTGGCTTGTAGAAACGCCAAAAGTGGAGTCGCTTTTAGGATCATATTTCTCTGCAAATTCTTATTCGTATTTGTGTATAAAAGTATAAACCACCTCGATATAAAGAAGCATTACTTATGTCTAATACTAGTTTAAAAAAAAATCAGAAAAAATGAATCTAAATGCATACCAAAAACGTCATGAAATTTTGTGCACTAATAATTTTCGTACGCCATCAAATTCCGAATGGCGAAAATCTTTGCATTTCCTAATGCGCCACAAGAATTATGTAGATTACCCCTAACAGTAACGCGACTTCCTGCGATCCGTATAAATGTGTCTAGCCCCTAAGGCCGACTGAGACTCCTTATAACAGATGATTCCCATAATTCAGGCGGTAAGTCGACTCTCAGAGTATTAGCAACGAATATATTGCTTGCCTCCAAGCGATGTCTGTGTTAACCGGGATTTTTCATGTGCAGTATCCTATTAGCTATAAGACTTCACCGCTTTATTTAAGGCTTTTAACACCTTTATTAGTAGACTTTTATTTTTATAGTTAAATACTAATGTCTTAGTAGATATATGGGAATTAAAATAGCTATATTTCGCTAGCTGAAGATGTAGTCAATAGAATTGGCTGAAATTGTAATACCAATCCATTATGCACAATTGTTATATTGAATGATATATTTTTGATAAGTAACGATAAGGAAACAGAAAATTAAGAAAAATTGGGCAACATTGAGACGGAAAAGGTTGCAAAACTATTAAAAGAAGAAAATAATGTTTTTGTTTTATTCGTTGGCGATAACAGAAATTCATCTTTCAAAAAATTGTTATCTACTTAACGGTTTGTTACAGTAACAAATGAAACCAAAAAAATCTGTAATAGAATACAGTTCACTCATTATATCAACACAGCTTGATAGCCGCGCCTACTGGCCTGTCAAACATCCACCCGACACAGATCGCGCTTAATCTTTTAAGCTTACATTTTAACAAGCAGTGACTTCAGACATAAATGCTTAATAAATATTAATCCCTGACTCTTATCTTAGAGCGGCCATCTTACAATGGCGACCTGTCAAAACGATTTTCTGCTCCGCTGAAAGATTTAATTGAAAATTTTCGTTTTATGTAAAGATTGTGCTTTGTTTATACAATATTTGATCTTTTTGGTAGTTTACGCATTATATGAGACGGTTAAATATAGGTAATTAGATTTAATCCAATTTGGGAGAAGCTCTAAAATATGCTCTCATTTAAAGCTTTGATGATTTTATATTTGATGAATGATAATGTTTAAAGTAGGAATATACCAAAAATATGCGATATTATGATATAAAATAAGAAAAAATAAAAACATGGTAACTTAATTAAAAAGAAAACTAATGAAATCCCAAACGGAAATCCACAACACGAAAATTAAATAACTTACAATTAAGCGAGTAAAACCGCGGGGCGGCATTACTTACAAGCTATTAACTTAACTCAAAAACGTGTAAATCGGCTTAAAACTATAAATAAGTAACGTTTAAGTTGTAAGTTACCCGCGGGGCGCTTGCGGAAGTTACCGTACGTTTGACTTAACTAATAAACATCACTTTGACAAGTTACATCTCTGTTAATCTTCGAGGAATGCGTGTGCGCAATATGTGAGTGTATAGGATGGTATTGAGGTGTTGTAAGTTATGGCTGGGTCTAGGTGGCCCTTAATCAGGCTGTGTGGATGTTGGCAGAACATTTCGCTTAATATACGATAGTTAGTAAGTGTTGACCATGGGAACAAATGTATCTACTATTTTTTCTATAAAAATATGAAATGTCATTATGATTTGATTCATTGAATTTTTGAAAACTTGAAGTTTTAGAAAACTTTGACTACTGCTTAGATAGCCGACTGGTGTTAGCTAATGGCACTGTGCATGGCTTGTTGCGGGTTCGAACTCCGGGCAGAACAAGAGTTTGTGTGATCCGCGAATATTTATTCTGAGTCTAAGTGTTTAAGTATTAAAATTTGTAAATTCAAAGCTTAAATTCTTCAGTGCGAAAGTAATTAAAAATGGAATATCTCAGCTAAGTAGAAAAACATTCATCTAAAAAATCACTCTTAACAGTCAATAGCGAAAGGATTTTCCTTTACCAAGAAGTTGGACACCTTAACCTTATTAAATTAAAAACAAAAGTCACCAGATAATAGAGCATAATATGTAGTTTGTTTACCCACATTAAAACAACATACATTGCCGTATTAACCCACAGCTCTGATATAATTACAAGCCCGGAGCGGTAATGAACGTGTTATCTGACGCCGGATCTTAGCTGCGCAAGCGCATGCATCGCGCGATCAACTCTTAATACATTATCGTTACATTGTGCAAACTTTAGCCCCTACTATTTGTTCTAGAAGTGTATTTAAATATAATTGATGACAGACTGTTTTCAATGAAAGTAAGCTTAAATGATAATATAATAAGACTAGCGACCTGCCCCGGCTTCGCACGGGTGGACATTTATTTTTTAAGCTTATTTTCCGGGATAAAATATAGTCTATAAGGATTCGGAAGAATCCCCCTAAGTAATGGTAAAATAAATTTTGAAATCGGTCCAGTAGTTTTTGAGGCTATTCAATACAAAACATACAAAAATACAAAGGTTTCCTCTTTATAATATTAGTATAGATTTTAAGCTGAATAAAATTCTCTTTTTTTCGATATTCCGTTTGCTTTTTTTCTGATATATTTTTTCTTTAATTGCACTCACATATTAGTTTCTAAGCACCAGTTCTCAAACTTATATGACCACTTTGTGGCTAACTAACTTAACATACTTGAGAGGGTTAAATTGAGCGATTACAGTTTAATAATTAATTATTATAATAATTAGTCTGATTATCGATAGACGTAATCACTGAAGGTATTGAATGGAAAAAGGGATTAAATTGAATGGGAGTCATACATTTGTGAATGATAGTGAAGTTTATAGTAAATGTTATTTCACTTGTTAACTATTACGGTTAACGATAACTGCTAGTCGAGGTTGTTATTAAGTGTTATTAATTGATATTAATATTCACTTAATTTCTCACATTTCTCACAACGCTATCTAGTCTCAAACTAAGCAAAGCTTGAATTATGAGTACTAGACACCTGGTATATAAAACAAACACAAATTTATTTGTCAAACAACAAATTTATGACCGTGACCAAGGTTGCTTAACTTAGATCTCTATTTTGAGTTAAATGAACAGCAGAAATACAACATCTTTGAAAATTCAAACAGTTTAACTATCATAGTTCATGAGATACGGCCTGGTGACAAACAGACGCACAGACTTGCATGCATCCGACCTTACTAATTTTATTCCGTTTTACCCTTTTGTGTACAGAACCCTAACAACAATTTTGATATATTACGCGAGTGTTTGTGACTTTTTTATCACTTAGATTTCAATTTCACTCTCAGATTCGTTTGTATCGAGATCCCTTAGTAAGGGTGATCAAATAAGGAAGAGTGCGCATGAGTTGCCGTGACGTACGCAGTTAATGTAAGGACGGGAGCATAATCAAGTGTTAGAGCGCCGGGGGTCTACTAATGTCCGTTTTAGTCTCGTGTAGCAGTGAAATGTAAAGGAGGAAATAAATTATATAGAAAAGCAGTGTATGTATGGGATTCAGGATATAAATACCTAGCCATCAAAAAATTCTTTAAATGTATTCAAATGGCAATTCGTTTCGCCAATTTTGTATTCGTTTTAAACAGTTTTTTTGATGAATCAAAAAGGTTCTTACGTTATTTGTGTTATATTGTGTTGTGTGACGTCACTTATCAGAAGACTTGTTACCGACGAGTGACGTCATTAGGCCCAACTTCCATACTCTCCACCATATTCAGTGCGTTTCAGTTTCGTAATGCTTAATAGTCTTATTTAAAAAAAATACGTATCTTATAGTTTTTAGAAATCCCATTGACGGACTAATCATTTTTTTTAAGTCTTCCCTATTAATAACGTAATTCTGCCTCTTACATTTGAGACCCTACAATTAAAAGTTACTAAACAATAAGATGAACCGAATTGGTTAAGGCTACTAATTGGTTCAGGGTCTAACCTGATTCTACAGTTATATAGACCTGGTGAAAGATGTTCCCATTAGTCTTCGGCAATTAACACCAATTAGCACTAGGTTAATGACCTTGTACTTGTAGAAAGCCATGTTCCGTGTCAGGGTAAGTAACTACCACCGAGGCCGAGAATAGGATGCGTTAATGAACTGAATTTTGTTGGGCTAATTGTGATATAGGATTTTGATGTTAATATTATTGTGAATGGTAAGGTTTTTATTGACTTAATTATTTTTAATGAGTATGAGGGGATGGGTGATATTGGATAATGTATGTCGCAGACAATGACCTTGATGTTTTCGATAGAAAAATAAATACTTAAAAAAATCCTTGTCATAGTTACCGGCACGGATCTTGAGCGCTGACCTTCACTTGCGCAGAAGTGATTTTTTGGGTGCCTTTTTGCAGTATGAAGTGAGGCGTGAGGTGGACTAACTGCAGTGATTATCCCGCAGCGCATCGCGTCATATCCGTCACTCGTGATTGGTTAAAATTCTTTCTTTGCTGCAGTTGCATGCACCTCAAGACGACGAATACGCACAATTGATTTTCGTTTCATTTTACAATGCGCAAAGCGATCCACACTCTTCCGCCGAGCGCTCAAGATCTGTGCCGGTAACTATACTAATAACGGCTCCTGTATTAAGATAATTAATCGTTGTGTCTTGGGAGGTTTCGCAAACATTGAACTCAAATCCGCAAAGACACCTATAATCAGGACAAGCATTCGAGGGTCACATTAATGCTTGAATGAACCCGGGACACGTCGCACACAGTGGGTTTGGCGAGATGGCCACTTGGCAAATCGTGCAGCTATAATGTCTTTTGTTCTGGAACTAATAAAATAAGTAAGCATATTCGGCCAAATCCCTGTGACTTCTAGCCCTACCAACTATCTGCCCTACAAAAACCCTTCCTAAAACTTCCATACATTTTTCTATTATTTTCCCTGATTCTAGTTTTAGTATCGGCCATGGTGTTAAACTTGAAGTATTTGCAATAAATCGTGAAGTCGGTCCGATGACAGCTCCACGTTATTTATCAAGGTAAGTAAAACCAATCGTTTAGAATCGTGCTCGTGAACTGATCATGATAAATACGTGATCTTATTTATTTTTAGAATTTATGAAATTTAACTAGTTTATGGTAAAGCTTGTTTGATTACAAATGTATAAGGAAATATGGTTAGAGCATTATTGAAGAAGTCAAAATTCGCGAAGATGGAATGGCCCGATTGTTCTTCTTTTCTCAGAAGAATGATAGACGATAAGTAGAAAAAACATGAGAAATCATGCGTTAATTGCCTTAACGGTAGCATCCTGTTACTTTAGCCTGTAGACAAGTGATATTTGTATGAAAATGACCAACCATTTTTAATTGACTTTTTGGTTGTCGCTTTAGCACATTTGATCGATTTGATCAACGATCTAATACAAGTGTCACTTGAACAGACATGCTGATACCTATCTCCATATTTAATCAACCACAATACTCTTCGTTTGCGTTGTTTAAATTCTGGGACCGTTTATCCCATTAATCGAACTCACATACTCTCAAAACAAATCTAACAGAATCCTTAATCTATCATCTAAGCTTAGGTGTCCCCAATACAAGGTCCCACCTGATAAGAGCTGGATAGAGTAGTTTAATTATGCAATCTTGGATCTCAGTGGGAAGGCCGTAATGATCGAGTTGTTGAACGCTGTTACACCAGGACTCAGATCTCTGATATGATGACGAACATTTGCATAAAGGGCTCTGGACTCAATTGAATTTATTGTTGGTTTGTGTTTACATGGAAACTCTGATTTCATCTGATCCAGCAATTAGGGATTTGAAAGGCCTTATTTGAGAATCGGAAACCGTCTCAACATTGTCATTAATAGCATCCTTATCCTCATCTTCGTGTGTATAATCTGAATAGTTTTTAATTGTATTCTTTTCATCCGTGTCCAAAATTGGATGTACAATTTTTTCACATCAGCTTACAGTAAGATTCAAGCTTAGCAAAAGTCATCCCTTAATTCGCAAATTTCAAGCATGAAATATGAGACGGAACAGTTCACAGTTTCTTAGAACGATGAAAGTTAGGGAAACTGCACTGGTGCTTACAACTGGACCGAGTGCGTAAAACAAGCGATAAGCGCATTGTTCTGTTAACCTGTGGAGTTTTCTTACAAGTTCACTGCATCATTATGATCGTTTTCTCGAAGGTATACGGTATAATGAGGAGTTGTTTACAAGGAAGCATTATTTTCAGAAATCAGAAATGTTATGTTATATTCCAGATGTCAGATTTGAAGTGGCTTTTTAAGATCTGGGGCTATGGCCGGTAGGTACTAATTCAGGCTTCTAGCTTGCTTTTGGCATAGGTTAAGAAGAGGAACCCTCCAGAAACTCTAGCGAAATGCGAAAAAAAGCATTATTTTTTCCACTTTGTCCACCACAACACGAGAAATATAATTCCATAATTTCAGCCTTAGATTTTGGGGTAGCTCTAGCATCTTAACGATCCTTCCAAAAATTCACAGACAAAGTCAAGGAAATACCTAGATTTGAATATAGCCTGGAATCTAGGTGTAGTCTCCGTTCCCAGTCATTAACGGTCGTTTACATTACCGGGAACGCGATCCTATCTTACTATCTGAACCCAATATATTTGAACTTGCTACTCCCGAGTGCAAATGCGCAAACGCAGTTGTATTAAACACCGTTAATCCATTTAATGTATTGCTTGACTTAAGGTGGCGACTGCTGTTGGATATTTATTTTTATTAAATTGACAATATAGTTGAAGAAGTTTTTTGAGGTGATGCGAAGTGGTCAAAGGTTTTATCTAGTCCAAAACGCGCTTTTGCCTTTTCGACTTCGGTAAAAAACAATGATAGAACAAGGTAATTGAAAGTTGCTGATATTAGTCGCTGATATTATGTTTGGACCAAAATTTTAGTTATATAAAATAAACAAAACTCCTGAAAAGTATATCTGTTATTCTAGAAACAGGAAGCCTGTCTACGATAATGATATCTATGCTCTCATGTCGTGTACTCATAATCAGAAACCCAAAATGAATCTTTCGAGTATCATTTTCTCATTTTCGCAGCCGAAGGCTTTGATTGGATTGAAAACATAATTACTATTTATGTCAAATCTAGTCGATACAAATTTATTCAGAATTTAATTGCATCAATTATTCATGCAACGAAACAACGACGTTTTATTGTAGCTAATCATAATAATATGACAACTGCCGCCGGCTGATATGGAAGTGTTCTTAGGTATTTTCTAATACAAATATCTAGGTAAATTGTACTTTAGGACTATAATGATTTTGAATGACTGCACTAGTAGTCGAGTAGCATAGGTCACTACGCCAAAAATGCAATGTTCGATCCCAGCGTCGGACGATTATTTGTGTGATCCACGTTTTGAGTCTAGGTGCCTTGAGCGTGTGACTTGTGTGGTGGTATGGTTTGTAAGCCTCTCTCAACACCGAGATTAAATTCCTTAGTGCGGTAATTTCTTGGAGTCGATAAAAAAAGTCCGTGATGCATTGTTACTTCTGTGGTTCTTAAAATTTTTTAGCTTTTAATGTTTCGTGTGTAAATGATTTTCCCATATCTTTATCCAAATTTAACGTTTAGAATTTAAAATCTCTTGCGTGTTTTTACAAAACGGCTAATACGACTTCGGATAGGCACCCCCTTAAGGTGTACAATTTAAGTTTAATGATTCTACGGATGTTTCACGGTCCTGTCGACTTGTTCGTTCAGATGTGATCGCGGAACATTGAATTTTAATTATATTGAGCTCTAGGAGACTTATTTGTGAAATTATGGCTGTGTCTTAAGATATTGAACGCCGTGAGAAATGTTGGAAAAAATTGTGATGAATAGATATCAAAATTATTGTAATAGGTAGACAATATTGTTTTTAGCTGTTTAACTACTAGTCAAGGTAACGTAAATTTTTAAAGAAACTGGTATGGTATACGAAAATACAGAGAGCTCATGTTTTTTTAAGGTCTTCTATAAGATAATTCGTACAGATTTCATAATTGAACTACCATCGCGTACTAAGAGCAGCTATTAAGGAAACTGTCTTTAAGGTACCGGAGAATGTTCTAAGTATTTGCACTCTGCACAACAAAACAACGAAATCGAATACTAAGTTCAAATTAATAAACAGAACACAATCAACACTCCGACTATCACAATAAATTATTCGGATGAAATCTAATTCTCCGGTGACTTGCCGCTTTCACAGAGTAATAAAGTGTTGTAAATTAAATCTAGCCTAGTCTTAGCCTAGCCTTAGATAGATACTGTATTAAACTACCGTAGGAATAAACCTTGTTATATTTGATTATGAGATTCAGATCCCGTTTGAATAAGCCGCGGCGTTTTGGTTGTAATTTCTTGGTTTTTGATGCTGAATGTACTTGTGGCTTTCGTAGTCGTTTGACGATACTAACACTATTAAATGTTTTTAAATAAAACAGACTTGGATCAATGAACAGTAATGAGTATTCTATTATAGATGAAGTATTAAGTATCAAGTAGCTCTTAGATTCCATTACATTATATTACAAATAAAGCTGACTAACGGCCGCTTTCTATATTCGATCCCGAATCTAAGATTCCGATCAATCCAGATTTTTTTCAATCCCTCGATTGAACTTGAATCTGCATTTCTTTAATCGATCTCGTCTCGAAATCCATCGAAAAAAAACGGATAGATCGCCCTGCTAAACGTTTTGTTTTACGCATGTGCAGAAAAAGTACTTCATGATTATTAATGAGTAAAAAGGTGTTTTTTTTCTTAAAGCTTATCTATTTTATGTATAATCACTAGAAATTCCACAAAATACAAAAATAAAAGATTGGGAAGTCGTAGCGGTAAATACTATAATTCTACCTGAAGATTAGAAAAAGCATAAACGACAATAAACGTTTATTGACCAGCAACGGAACGTCAGTCAATCGAAAAGTTGTCAGTCAGTTTGACATTAACATAAGATATTTTAAAATCGCAAGTTTATTTGTTGTTTGTTTTTCCGTTGTCTCAGTTATAGAATAGAATACAGCGGCAATATTCGAACGCGTTCAGAATAAGTTCACGCGCCATCTGTACAAGAAACTGTATGGGGTGTATCCGTTCTACCTACTCATGGATCCCACTCTGTTTGTTCTGAGCATGGTTGGCAATGATCAACTGTATATGAGACGGGAGTTTGCACTGGTCGTCTTCTTGGTGAAGGTGCTTCGTGGAGTGGAAAATCACCCGGAAGTATTGCAGCGCTTGAGCGTGTGTACCGGACCGCTTCGTGTGGCGGCGGCGAAGCCCGCACCTACAGCGAGAACAAATTTGCTCGCCAAAGCACCTCTTAAAAGAGCTCTCCACACCACCAACTTCTTCAAAATCAGACTGACGTGTTTATGTGTTTTTAATAATGTAATGTGTTGCAATTTTTGTTTAGTTTAAGTTCTAAGTTGTCGCATTAGGGTAAACCCTGTAATGATACTTCATGGTTTTAAATAAATAAATCAAAACGAGAATATTATAATCATTATCTATTGATTCCAGTATTACAGATATTGGTAAAAGTGTACTTAGTACACAAAAACTATAAAACCGAAAGAAAAAAAGTTTAAGCGTCAGCTTATGCTTAGCAATCCAAAAGAATTACTGAGCGCTGGTCTTCAGCTTAAATCCTTGACCCCCGTTTACAAGTAAAGTACAGAAAAAAAAACAGCCACTCTATACATCACAATCACAATTACAAATTTTGAGGACAGATTTTGTTCGTCTTCGCTGTCACTACTATCCCAGTCCGATAGCTGAGCTAATACTTCAAGATCGCTATCACTATCACTTGAAAATATTTCCATTTTCACAGATTTCTCAGTACAATCCGTAAAAATTTGGGGATCGCGATTATAGATCAAAAACGTCGAAAATCGATTTGTCAAAACCAGAGATCGGTTATAGAAAACGCATAACTGTCACTTTCATATAAATACCAATCTAAAATCTCGATCCGCCCTCCCAAAGATAGATTGAAGAAAAAGATCGAGAAAACGATCCATGGATCGGTTATAGAAACACTAAAAGTTGAAAATGGATTCAAATGTCAATCTCGATCCGTAAATTAGGGATTGAGATCGAATATAGAAAGCGGCCGTAAGTAAATAAATAAGAACAAACTTTACCTACTGGAAATGAAATATTCATAGGCGGTGTGAGAGATAATATTTCATACATACTTAATTAGAATATAATAAAGATAGAGCCTTTATAAACTTCAAACATAGGTTAAAACATTGAAAAAGACGCATCCGAAGCCAGGTTTTGATCTCACACTCTTTAACATATCAAGTGACACATCAAGCCTCCACGCCACCGCGCCATTCAGTACCTCGATCATAATCAATCACTGCTTTCCAAGCTTAATGTCCGTCCATTCTTAAAGCACTTGACCGGCAGCGATAAACTTCCGCGAATAGGTACATGCAAAATGCCCATTAAGCTTCGATGCTGATCGGCCATTAAGCCAGCGAGTTAATTAAATTATTCCTAAGATTGTTGAATTATTGTAATTGGTGTTACTGTGGCACAGTATGTTATCATGACGTTTGGTTTCTCTCGGGAAAGCTGGATTTGTGGGTCCAGTGTTAGAGATGCAAGCCTGATATTTGAATGTTAATAATAGTTGTTTTGATCCTGTTTGGGGTTGTTTAGTTGATAGTGAAATTTAATTTATTTAATATTCTGAACATTTGAGTTATTGTTTATATTTATTGACAAAGGAGTACTAACTAGAACTAAATGACTGCGTTTTAATGTTCCCTTTTACCCAAATACGGGACCCTATTAGTAAAATCCACTGTCTGTCCGGCCGTCTATTACCAGGACGATTTTTCACAGATATATTATTATAAAAATATATAACACTTCATTAATTTAGCTAGGTAAAGATGTCCAAAAAATATTTCTTCAATCTTAACGTACAATTTTTTCCTTATCTACAGAATGAAGAATTTCAAAAATATTGCTATTTACAACCAAAGTTAATATCACATAAAAACACATGAAATGATTCATATAATTTGACGCGAAAACATCAGTCGTCAGACCAAATTAAAAGTTAGTTCATTTTAATCAAAACGAACTTCTTTTTTTAAACATGTGACGATATCGTTACCTCATCTAGTTTAAAAATGACTCAAACCCAATTTGTTAGCAATTATTTCGTGAAAAATGGTCGACCTGATGTGCGTTTGATCGTGCGATATCCTTCGAGTATTCATTTTTGGATCGCTTCCAAATAATGACAGATTGTATTTAATGGTAGGGCACCATTTATCTCGCCAGATGGCGACACGGTTATTTGTCATTTTTGTCAAGAAGTTTTGTTTTATGCTGTATGAAATGGTGTTAATTAATCATATTTATTATATTTTGTTAAAAACTGCTTTTTTTTGCATACTACTTAAGGCAAATAAATATCTATTCAGCAGTACGCAAAAGGCAAGTTCCCGAAAATAACTATCTACAATCAATTGCACTCAGATTACTTTACACTCTGAGTCACCACTATAGCGTCTTAAAAGTACCTGGAAAAGCCCTATTTAAAAAAAAATTATTGATTTAAAACAATCACAAACATACAAAGCAACACATAAAATACTTTCCACCTTCCACAAAACAAAACAAATATAATTTATTTCAAAACCGCTGTTCTCATAGCCGCAATCACATCTGATTGACTTCTACACCGATTTGGTAGCCGTAAAAGGGTACGATTGACGCGGCCTGTTTGTACTGACATCGGCAGTACCAATGTACATGATGTACTTACAATTAAATACTCCTTTATGGAGTGTATGGACACGGCGTTAAGACAAACGGCCTCATAATGATACGATGAAGTTGTTACTTTTTAATTTGATGCTTGAATTATGTGGTAAGACTTGGACTTGTATGGAATTTTAGTAGATTGGGTTTTTGGTAATTGCTAAGGGCGTGAAGATCACATATGTAGGTGGTCGTGTTCACCACACATGTTCATCACACAATGCGCGACGTGTCGCTGGTTCAGTCCCCATAATAGATTTTTTGTAACAGAACAGTAACGTACGACATATTAAGAAACAGAACGTAGGTAAACCTAACCATAAACCCAATATGAAGCATCAAAAATTGCTAACATTCGAATTTTCAAGATTTATTGACATCACACAACGGAGCCATTTCATCACTTTTCAATTTACGAAGATAATAATACTAAAACACGAAAGATCTGTAAACCATCAAAAGACCAATAAAACGGTAATCAATCATATTTTAATAATTTTAGGATTTATGGTAAGGCTAAGGTCAGACTGAATGTAAAATGAATCATTCAAGTTGTTTCTGTCAATAGGGAATTGCAGAAGATATTTATTACTAATATGAACTAAAATAAAACTAAATTAAAACCTTGGAATCTTTTGAGTCATAGCCAAAAAGGTGAAACGGAACCATATTACTAAAGACCTCGTGGTCTGTTCGTAGGTCTGTCACCAGGCTGTATCTTAGAGACTGTGATAGACGCATGACTGTTACGGCTATAATAACAAAGATTGAAATAAACTTGGACGTAAAGCTACGTTGTTGTTAGTGCGCTTCTTTTAGGGTATTTGTACGGAACCCCTAGTGTCTTGAGTCCGACTCTCACTTGACCGGATCTTTTAAGCAGAAACTGGTACCAAATCAAATATTTTTTCAAAACTATTGCCTTCTTCTTCTTCTTCATCATCAGCAGAGTAGCCCATTCTTCCCGGATTCAGCTAAGTCCTACCAGTGTTTTACAAGGAGCAACTAACTTCCTATCAGACCTCCTCAACCCAGTTACCTGGGCAAACTGATACCTAAGAATGGTTGTCAGACGTAAAAAGGGTTATTTCTTCTTATTAAATATATTTACTGAAAATACTAAATTTAATGATAAAAAAAATGCTGGTATATTTAAGAGAGCCGAAATTGCGCAATTATTGCTAAGCTTGCGTACGTCATACGTCAAATACAAACATTAGTCAAATAATATCGTCACAGATGGACTGTCAAGATAAGTACTACTTACGAAGATGTATACTCTGCCTTAAATCCATACTTACCTGCAACAAAACGTTATTAGTTAGGTATAAAATTAAATATTCAAAAAATTACTCTTTAAAAAAAAACTGGTAAAAAAATAATGTTTGTGAAACCAAAATTCTTGGTATTTTAAATTATTAAACCACTCTTTTAAAAGAATACTTTCAGCAATCTTCAAGAAAGTAACGTTTTGTAAAGATTCTGTACATGTTTAAGCGATTTCTATCACCATTATTTTGTAGAATTAATATCTACCTAATGATTACGTGATTTCAAAATAGTTTTTCTTACAATTTAATAGATATTGTCACCTAGTACTTTTTTATCTTTTAAGTTACTTAAAATTACACACACACCAATTAAAAAATATATACAGAACAAAAAAACTAATCGTTTGATAAATTCCAAAAGTTACATATAAACAGACAAACCCACAAAGAAAATCTATTACAAAATCGATTTGCATACAACGCGTATCAGTTCAATTTATCTACAATATTAAGTGGAGCAACTGTCCGTCCGTACGTCACCGCACCAGATGTGTCAAAGTGATGTATGGTTGTAAACTATAATAAAAACAAGTATACAACACGGTTCTTATGTTTTTCATCTAGTTTCTATGATAACTATTTATCTAGTTCTAGAATTGTCAGTCTGTATTAAAAAGTGTCAAAAATTATTCGACGGAAAGAAAAATATAGCTGAGTGGTTGAGGTCGCGAGTTCGATCCCCGAGTAGATGGATGCTTTTCCTGAGTCTGAGTGTCTTTTGTGAATGTGACTTGAATTTTTGTGAAACCCGCGCGATACAAGGATCAAATTCCTTAGTGGGAGAGTCGGTTTTTTTTTAAAAAATATTGCCTTTTTGTCGTGCTTTTTTCAACACATTGTTTTTTTCAATTTGTCAGCATTGTGTAGAACAAAAAAGTTACATTAAACATTTGCATTGAACTGCGTCAGCAAAACCAAAAGACGTCAAGAAAAGCAAAATAAGACACTAAAACGAACAATATTATGATAGACAACTGCAATAGAACAATTTAGACAAACGACAAATAACATCGATCGATCAAAACACTAATAAATCTAGACAATAGAATAAATAGGCCTATGAATTACATAGGAACAAATGCCTACCATCAACACTTGAAGTAGGATTTTTGCACATGTGTGAGCGAGACATCGTTCTATACCTTGTATCTAGCTGTCACGCTCCCACAACTATTAAAACATAACCTTAAATTGTGGTAATAAAGACCAGATACCACTTATTTATCCAGTAGATCAGAACATTTGCAATTCATATCCATTTTCTTGCTCTTTGTGACAATTTGAATATGTTTGCGACGATTTATGGATGTTTGTTTATAAGGACTTGACTCATTAACAGTTTAATTAAAACAACAAAATGTTTGAAAAGGCTGTGTCATAGACAGCCCGTGTGCAATTTGCATTTAGATGTTTAAAATACGATGAAAAAGAAAGGCTTAGTATTTTAAGACGTCTCCCGAACGCTAAAAACTGCAGAATATAATGGATATTATTTTATGTAACAATGTTTTTCCAAATACATAAATGTTTTTTAGATATTTAATCCTGGTACCGCGGGATGTTTCACAAACATTCAAGTCGCATGCACAAAGATACTCAGACTCAGAACAAACATTTTTGCATCACCAAAATTCTTGTCTTACAAATTCTACTTCGAAATTGTGTGCGACTATACAACCAAACACAGCTGAAAAGCGAAACTGTACTTAAAAACACTGTCCAGCTTACTGACTACGTTATTTCATTAAGAAAAAGAATATTTTCACAGCTGAAAAGACGTGAAATATCTATTTTCTATCATTAGTTGATTTAGCGTTATAGTAATCTCCTAATATATAAAATTCCCGTGTCACGATGTTAGTTACCGTACTCGTCCGAAACGGCTTAACCGATTTTTACCAAATTTTATATGCGTATTCAGTAGGTCTGAGAATCGACTAGCATCTATTTTTCATATCCCAAAGTGATAAGGGTGGCCAACATAAAAAAAAAAAATTTGGACGAAATTGTTTGCTTTTTTTCATAATGTGGCATTAAAAATACATACAACTAGAAAAAAAAATCGACAAAGCGTTTGCTAGGTCAGCTAGATCAATTATAAAAAAGCTTCATTAGATTTAGGCAATAGTTTCCGATATTACAAACCACAGAAAAGTTCACTCTTTTCTTAGAGCCTTTACAATACACCACTTTAATTGTTTCATAAAATATGTATATTTCTACTACTAATAAATGTTAATAAACGTGCATATTAATAACTAATATTAAAATGAAACGAATACGGAAGCTGCATAACTATTGTCACTGATACTTATGCTTGATTGATTGGGCAATTACAAGCATTGTATGGGCGTTAATTTGAATATAATAATTTCCTCTAAAGGTGTTGTGTGGCGCCGTCTATGCGAGCTGTTTCTGAGTCATTAGGCAAACATTATTGTTATGTATAAATAAGGCGCTTGTTGAATGATTTAGCGTATGGCGTGATTGGCTGCTTCGATAAGTAGGTGTTATTGCTATATCTAGGTATATAAGGTGTATACTAAGTGTGTATGTATAAACTAGCTTGGATGTATAAATCTGAGTGGTGTGGTTACCAAACTCACTGAGCGCGATTGGTTCTGAGTCTGGGTGTCAGGTGAATTTGATTTCAATGTTTTGTAAAGCCCCCCGCGATACAGATATGTCATTTCTATGTAGAGAAACAAATTGTTTAAATGGATAACAAGTTGTAAAAGTACAATATTTTTAAGAATCCATCTTGCGACTTTTTTCGGATTCAACCGCGTCAGCTCCTATCAAAGGACTCTGGTTGGGTTCTTAAAACTTATCAGGCGATCTCAATAAATATTCGTAATTTTTTCTTAACAATTAGGTAAAAAGAAAAGTCTCTTACTGAGACGAAACAACATTTTTTCACGCTTGAAACATAATGTCTAACGTAGCTAGGGGCTAATACGTAAAATCCAGCATTCCAAAACGAAACTTAAGCTAAAACATTTTAGTTTATTTTACTAAAAGGGGATTTGAATTTCACTGACAAATAAAGCTTTAACAATTTAAATATTTGGACAGAAACAAAAGGATTCTCGACTTTGTCTTTTGATTTATAAATAGTTGAAATACAATGAGTGAAATTCTTAACGTTTTAGTTAAACTTTCGTAAAATGTTTTGTACATTCAAATGTTTCTATGCACGAGGTTTCAACAGTCGCTGGAAAATTCCAATATGATTTTTCCAAGTTTTACTTTCTTAAATACTCTAAGACACCACTTACAAACAGTCAAAA